>NW_027361829.1:49130000-49200000 GCF_039654945.1 Dendrobates tinctorius | reverse complement strand
AGGGGAGCAGTGCATATTACATGAGCCTGCACTCTCTCCCCCGCCCCATCACTATAGTCACCTACCGATGATCGCTCCTGCTCCCAGCTCCCCCGGTAGCTTTCCTGTGTCTGCTGAGATCCTCCTCCTGCAGGGCGCGTGGCAGCAGCTGCTCATTCAAGCAGCTCATCGCTTCAGGACCTTCCATGATGTGACCAATAGGACCTGCGGTCACGTGCCTCCCAGTGTGCACTGTGAGTCACATGACTGCAGGTCCTATTGGTCACATCATGGAAGGTCCTGTAGCTACAATGAGCTGCCTGAATGAGCAGCAGCTGTGTGCACCCTGCAGGAGGAGGATCTCAGCAAACACAGGAAAGCCACGGGGGGAGCTGGGAGCAGGAGCCATCATCAGAAGGTGAGTTAACTGTTTATTATTTTATCATGTGCTTGCCAGCAGGGGGGAAACATAGGGACGGGGGCCATGTGTGACAGCAGGGGGGAATATAGGGATGGGGGGACAATGTGTGCCAGCAGATGGGAATATATGAACGAGGGGCCATGTGTGACAGGGGGGAACAATGTGTGCCAGTAGGGGGGAATATATGGACAGGGGGACAATGTGTGCCAGCAGGGGAGAATATAGGGACAGGTTGGAACAATGTGTACCAGCAGGGGGGAATATATGGACGGGGGGGACAATGTGTGCCAGCAGGGGGGAATATAGGGACAGGGGGGAACAATGTGTGCCAGCAGGGGGGAATATATGGACGGGGGGACAATGTGTGCCAGCAGGGGGGAATATAGGGACAGGGGGGACAATGTGTGCCAGCAGGGGGAATATAGGGACAGGGGGTCGTGTGAATGCCAGCAGGGGGGAATATAGGGACGTGGGGGCCGTGTGCGTACCAGCAGGGAGGCATATAGAGAGAGGGGGGCCATGTGCATGCCAGCAGGGGGGCATATAGAGAGAGGGGGGCCATGTGAATGCCAGCAGGGGGTCATATAGTGACCGGGGGGGCCATATCCAGGATGGGATGGCGGGCTATGTGCCAGCACAAGGGGGCAATGTGCCAGGATGGGGGTTGTATAGATACCAGGATGAGGGACATATATGATATATGATTTGAAAGACGGACACAGGCATTATAAGACACACCTCCAGTTAACATAAAAAAAACATTTTTTCTCTTCTTCTTGACCAAATTTGGGGGTGCGTCTTTTAATCAGGTGTGTCTTATAAAGCGAAAAATACGGTAATTATAATTTTTCATTTGGAAAAAGTTAGACAAGACACCGTATCACACTTTGTCATTTGTTTGGGTTAAAATTAAGCTGTAGGAGCCTGATCCAGAGGCCACAAAAAATATTTCTATTATTAACGTCATACAGTAAGGAACCTGACTTTAAAATAGTTTGTAGCATCTAGTGTGTTATAGAGGCCTGATTCATAGGCCACAAACAAATTCTCCTGTTATTAGCGTCATACAGTAAGGGACCTGAATTTAAAATTGCTTGTAGCATAACTTCTTTGTCATACAGGCCTCATCCACACTCAAACAATTCTTTTTTCTGTGACTACCACAATATAGCATGCCATATTTCAACTTTGAATTTACTGTCACTGAAATTCAGCTGTTTGCAGAGGTGGTGCACAGTTTAAAATCTAATATTTTGCTGCCAATACTGTGCTTCTACCACACTATCTGAGCAACATGACTGGGAAAAAGCAAGGCTGTGGTGGAAGGGGAATTAGGCTTGGTGTTCAAGGTGTAAGTGGGGTTAGTGGTAATGTTTGTGAAGGCACTAGTGAAGCAACGTCACATCTTATGCAAAGACAACCGACAACTTATGTTACTGGACAGCCTATACCACTACCTTTCTTTGGCAGATGCTCAGCAGTACGCCTTGTCGATGATTCCTAGAAATAGCATATACTCGAGTGGATGGCAAGTACAGCTTTCAGTGGCCTCTCCTCCTCTACCTCCACCTCAATATCACATCCAGTACAGTCCACAGGTGTGGCACTGAAATTCCCCTTGCTTTCCCCCACGTTCCAACTATCTATCCGTTCAACTAACTGTGCGGAACCACAAATGGTGACTCTGAAGAGCTGTTCACACATTCAATGCCATGTTCATCAGAAGAGTACTCAAAAGCTTTGCAGAGTCAAGAGGATATGGGGCAGGAAGAAGTATGGTCCGAACAGCATCCTGACCCTCACATCATCAGACGTTAACCCCTGGGGGGGTGATCCTGATAAGACTTAGATATCTGAGGCTCACATGGACTGTACTGTGCTGTCAGGGCAAGAAGAGGAGAAGGGTGATTCCAATGACGAGGAATGTGATAACACAGAGGATGATGATGAGGTGTTAGATCCCAGTTGGTGTGAACATAGAAGCACACAGCTGAGTAGGTCATCTGAGAAGGAAGACGAGGAGGTTGTGTTTTGCCGTCCATCGCAGACAGGTAATGATGCAGCCACGACGAGCGATGCATCCTTAGCTACAACTGTGCCTCTGACCAGCAGCGTCCATGGGTCTGCAGCTCACAGGGGTGGCAAGGGTTGCCTAGCATGGGCCTTTTTTGACACTGCAAAGGATGAGCCAACTCACGTAAACTGCCAACTTTGCAAAAACACTGAGTCGAGGTAAAAAGTGCAATAATTGGACTACTACATGTATGAATCTACACATATGCAATCAACATGCTTTACTGTGGGTGTTCTGTCCTCACTGAATGCAGTTATAACGTTTCTCAGTGTACTATAGTTTTGGTCCTGAGAGCCATGTTGTGCTTCAGAGTCGACTTGCGTCAACTGCTCTAGTTGCGTGATTTGCAGGATTTTGGTCAGTGGGAATGTAATGCCATTGTTTTGGATGAACTGATCTCCCAATCCGTAGCACTCTGTTATTGACATAAACATAGAATCGTCTAGTTTCATTGTGGATGTGTCCCAGGACTACTTTGCTGTCTGAGTAGAACTTGGCCTGTGTCAGGTTGATGTCCATCTCGGATGTGGTGAACTCTAACTCAACGGCTAAGACTGCAGCACAAAGCTCTAACCTTGGTATAGTGTGCTCTGGTTGTGGAGCAAGTTTGGCCTTCCCCATAACGAACCCAATGTGGCTCCAACATTTGGAGTCTACAGTTTTGAGATAGGCAACAGCAGCAATTGCTTTGACAGAAGCAACTGCTAAAACATACAGTCTTTGGGTTTGTATTTCTGTAGACGTCACAGGGGTGTATGGTCTTGGCACATTCAGGTTGGAGAGGGCTGCTAAAGAGTTCTTCAATACTTCCCACTGGATTCTCTTATCAGGTGGCAGAGGTGCATCCCAGTCAGATGTTTCCTTAGTTAAGTCTCTAAGGCTGGTTTCACATTAGCGTTTTATCATGCAGCGCATCATGCGCTATCGGGCGCATGCGCAATGCTACCCTATATTTAACATGGCGGGCGCATGGTCTAGCGCTTGCATGCGTTCATCAGCATTTTCATGCGCTGCGCTTTTTCCAGGTGTGCGCCAGACACTACATGTTGCATTTTTTGTTCCGCCCAACCTCGTAAAAAAGGCCCATGCGCACGCGTGCGCACGGAATGCGCAAAAAAATCACATTACAGTCTATGTGGTCGCTCGCGTGCGCATGGACGTGCGCACGTCTGCGCTTTTGAGCACATGTGATTTTGGAGCAAACAATGTCTAGACACTTGTTTAAACCACCCCCTAGCAACATTGTTTGTGAGGAGTGTACATAAAAGAAGGTGTCTGCACTGTCAGACCACTACTCTACAGACAGCCTGGAAGAGACCAGACAGCCTTCCAAATTACAGAGCCCTTTGGATCCAATCTGCAGCAGTCAAAATGTGAGTATTCTTAAACCTAATGTCTGCCTGTCCTTTCAAATGTATTATGTACTAATGCTTTGTATTTTTTTTTAATTGCAGCATGTCTTCTGGATTGGGATACTCACCATCCCGGCAAGAACTGGCCCAAGCAGAGTGTGAGGTGAGTTTCTTCCTTCCTGCCTTTGGGTAAGTATAGCTGCTGCATCTACAAATGTGTAATAATTTTTGCTCTTTTTCAGACATCATTTTCGGACCCGGTAAGTGAGGCCAAACAGCGGCAGCAGCCAAGACAAGTCCCGGTGGTGAGATGGAATGTATGTCTAAAATGACTTTGAATGTACCTTTTTTTTGTTTAAATTTATTTTTTCTCTTCCTTTTTTTCTGTCCTGTTTTTCATCTTCTATCTTGCTTCTTTTCTGTATGTTTTTCTAACTTTTTCATTCACAAACATTATAATGTATTTTTTTTTCTAGGTTCCACAACGGGATGTAGAAGACATCTATTTTGACAACGAGCACCTGATCTGCCAGGTCGAGGATCGTGTCCCATTGTGGGACAGCCGTGACCAGCAGTACAAGGACAATGTGGTGACCCGGCGGCTATGGAATGAGGTGGCCGCAGTGTTGATGGATGGCTGGGACAGCGCCTCTCCAAGTTCCAAAATGGCATTTAGTATTTCCCTGCTCTGTGATGCTGCAGTGACTATTGTCCCTGATGACACTGTTGTGTTTCCTGCTAGATATATTCTAGCAGGAAACACAACAGTGTTATCAGGATCAACAGTGACTGCATTGTGTATTGTATTGCTGCATTGTGTCACATTGACTATTGTTCCTGATGACACTGTTGTGTTTCCTGCTAGATATATTCTAGCAGGAAACACAACAGTGTTATCTGGATCAACAGTGACTGCATGGGGTATTTTATTGCTGTATTGTGTCGCATTGACTATTGTTCCTGATGATACTGTTGTGTTTCCTGCTAGATATATTCTAGCAGAAAACACAAGTGTTCTCATGATCAACAGGGACTGCATTGGGTATTGTATTGCTGTATTGTGCCGCATTGACTATTGTTCCTGATGACACTGTTGTGTTTCCTGCTAGAATATATCTAGCATGAAACACAATTGTGTTATCATGGCAAACAATCAGTGCATTGTCTATTGAATTGTTTTGTGATGCCGCATTGACTGTTTGCCATGTTCACTCAGGTGTGTGTGATGATACAGATTTTGCCATCAGTGCATTGTATAATGTTTTTTCTTTATTTTTCCAACAGTGAACAAAGTCTGAACACTTTGGCGCTCGATGAAGGACCGCTTCAACACTGATGCTCTTGCTCAGGGACAGGTTAGCAGTGGTTTAGCGGCAAGGAACAGAACCAAATACCGTTACCATCGCGAGCTGGCGTTCCTAAGAACGGTCCTTGCCACCAGAGCGTAAGTTTTTTTTTTTTTAACCTGTGCTTTTCTTTTCCACAGCATTTGGCACTTGCAAATGCAGGAGACTAATGTTTTTCTTTTCTTTCCACAGCACCTGGAGCAGCACCCTGCAACCTGTCCCTGGAGCGGTACTTCATCGAACGACCTCGGACCCTTCCCAGCCATCCGACAGCCAGGAAGCAGCTTGCAGGTCAGCAACACGGACAGCTGGTGACCAGGAAGCTGATCAATCAGGTGTTCCCCTGTCCCAGGTCTCTGCCACTGGTTATGCGGGCACTTCCCGCCAGCGGAAGAGGGTCTCGGACAGGCCTGTCTTGCCTGAGTTCATGCACTTGAGCGAGGCCTTTCATGCCAGCCTCAAGGCGATGTCAGACAGAGTGGAAAGTGGTTTTTCCCTCATGGAACACGGTTTTAACCACATGGAACACCGCTTCCACTCTGTCGACAGTCGCCTTGACCGTCTGGAGGCTGACCTCAACAGACCAGCGTACCATTTTTTCAGTAAAATTGAACGGGGCATGGCGGAACACCTTAGTCCTGAGCAACAGCTGAATGTGATGCAGGCCTGCAACACTGCTTACTTGCAGGCTATGCAGCAGAATCAGTATGGGCAGCAGTCAGTGGTGTCATTTCCAACTGTGCCACCACTGACTCGCTACACCTCACTACCGACTTCTGCTGCATACCACTGCATGGCCACCTGCATTCCAAGCCAAGCCGGACACCACTACACCACTCCAAGTCCGAGTGCTGCTGGACACTCCACCGCCACCAACATGGCAAGCGCTGCTCCTGTCTGGAGCACCACCGCCACCACCACACCTGCTTGGAGCACCGCCCCCAATCCTACAGCCTG
Source organism: Dendrobates tinctorius (assembly GCF_039654945.1). Classification (NCBI taxonomy): domain Eukaryota; kingdom Metazoa; phylum Chordata; class Amphibia; order Anura; family Dendrobatidae; genus Dendrobates; species Dendrobates tinctorius. Next base: position 49,193,871 of record NW_027361829.1, on the reverse strand, counting down.
GACCAGCACTGCCGACATCACTCCTACCACCTTGACCAGCACTGCCGCCACCACTCCTCATGACTGGACCAGCACTGGCACCACTACTCCTACTGCAAGGACCAGCACTGGCACCGCCACCACCCAGCAGCATCAGCAGCTGCAGCACCATCAGCAGCAGCAACATCAGCAACAGGGGGACCTACACTCACTTTTTCATGAAACGCAGCAAAGGTCACCCAGCTCCAGGCGGTCAGAAAGTGGAAGGCGGTTAGGCAGCTCGAAGAGGTCCAGGCAGGACACACGAACAGAAAAAAACCACAAAAGAAAAGAGAACTTGGAGCGTCTCTCCCCCCTCACCTACCAGTGTGTCTCAAACTGCCGCTCGTTCCATCCCTGATCTCGCTTCCCCCACTACTTTTGTCGCCCCTTCTCCTAGAACCCCTTTCTCGCCTACCAACCGTTCCTCGTCCCTCCACACTCCCAAAGTAGCACAATCTTCCCCCAAATGTCCTTCACAATAAAAATGGGTTTGCTTTTTTTTTTTAATAAATGTGAATTTCTGCTTTCACCTAATACGGTTTGATTAATGTGTCTTTTGCCGCCTACACACACTGCGCCGCACACTTTGCGTTTTTGCCCACACATACCTCCATTAGTAACACGTTTCTTGTGTCATTCCTGGAGATATGTGTAGTCAAAAACACAAATATATGACTTGTATTTTCCCCACCAGTCTCTTCAGTATGCTAATATTGCACAGACTGAATAGAGGATGGTGTTGAGTGCAAGGGCATATCTATTGTTACCTTGCCAGGTATCATAAAAAGTTAATTGAGGATGGTGTGTTTTTACCATCATTTAGCTATTTGTGACGCAAGGCCAGGGGATTCTAGATATACCTTGTAATTAACCACATCCTCTATTCAGTGTGTGGTGAATAAACTGAGGAGATGATGGGGAAAATACATGTCATATGTACAATACCCTGGCCTTGCATCATAACTCTTTATCACACCTGGGCAGGTGAATACACATATGAGTTTTAACCTGCAGCATCACTTCAGTCTGCATAGATTTCACGCAGACTGTAGCGATGCTGCAGTTTAACTCATATGTGTATTCACCTGCCCATGTGTGATAACATTCTGAAGTCAGGATGCGTTATTTTGGGCGTCCTCACTTCAGCATGACACTAGGCCTGGGGATTGTAGAAGTTGTATAAACTTTATTATCTTTCCAGTCTGCGTTCAAACTCAAGCCACAGTGGTGATCCTACAAATAACATTTATAGTCACATGGTTAGGTGTCATAAAGAGTGACAGATGCTAGTGCATCCCCAAATCACTATTTGTTACATCAGGCCAGGTGACACAAATATTAGTTGTATTATCTCCACCGTCGCTGCAAATTGAACACAAACTGTAGAGATGATAAAGGTCATACAACTTGTGTGTGTATAGTCACCTGGTCAGGAGTGCTAGTAAATTCATGATGCACAAAACACAGAATCATGAATTCACTGGTAAACCTGGCCAGTTGATTATTGTATTGGAGCGTAAAAAGACAGAGTGCACTCGGTACAGGTATCAAAACAGGTTTTTTTAGTAACATACACACAAGAAAACATTTTTACACCATTTGATCTTGCCATTCCACCCGTCCTACATCTGAAATGAAGTAGGCCGCAAATTGGTCCCTCATTTGGCCAACTTCAATGGATGACCTGAGAGGGTGCTGAGTGAATTCAGGCAATGGGTTTGGAGTGCATCATCTAATTCAAAGTTAAGGTGCACTTTAGCCATCACAAAATTATGTAGAACCCCACACGCCTTCACCACCTCATCCACTGTTTTCAGTTTCAGATTAATGGCTGTGGCGAGAATGCGCCATCTGGAGACAAGTATACCAAGGGCACACTCTACAGCTCTTCTGGCCCTGGTCAGCCTGTAATTAAAGATTTTTTTTGTGTGGTTGAAGTCCCGGCTGGAGTAGGGTTTCAGCTGGTTTGCGCACATTTGAAAGGCCTCATCCCCAACCATTACAAATGGCTGTGGCGGACCTTTGGTGTGGGGAAGAGGCCGTGGCATGGGGAAATTGAAATGGTTGCCATACAACCTCCGGCCCATGTCCGAGTTCTTAAAAGCCTGGGAGTCATTCCCACGGCCAAATGCCCCAATGTCCACTGCTACAAACATACAGTCTGTATCTGCAATGGCCATGAGTACTGTACTGTAGAAAAGTACTTTTTGTAGTTATAGTACTCAGAGCCTGTTCTTTTGGGTTTGATTATCTGGATGTGTGTCCCATCAACCGCTCCCAAACAGTTGCAGAAATTGCAGACTGTCCAGAATTTTTCTGCTATTTCCATCCTCTTTTTGGCGGTGGGCAGGGGCATAAATTCTGGACAAAGAACATTCCACAAAGCCCGGCAGGTGTCTGCAACAATTCCCGGCAAGGTGGAGATTCCAATCTGGTACTGGAAGTGGAGTGAAGATAGGCTCTCTCCAGTAGCCAGGAATCTGCGAAACAGAGAAAGAACAAAAATTAATATTTATGTACCGTATTTTTCGCTTTATAAGACGCACCTGATTATAAGACGCACCCCCAAATGTGGTGAAGGAATAGAGAATTTTTTAATAAATGGGGTCCGTCTTATAATGCCAGTGTCCGTCTAACAAATCATATAGGGTATATGTCCCTCATAGCCCCCCATCCTAAAATTAGCCCCCTTAATCTGGATATGGCCACCTTATATTGAATATAGCCCCCTTGTGCTGGCACACGGGCCCCCTGTGGCTGGCACACGGGCCCCCTGTGGCTGAAACACGGCTCCCTGTGGCTGGCACACTGGCTCCCTGTGGCTGACACACGGCCCCCTGTGGCTGGCACACTGGCCCCCTGTGGCTGGCACACTGGCCCCCTGTGGCTGACACACGGCCCCCTGTGGCTGGCACACTGGCCCCCTGTGGCTGGCACACGGCCCCCTGTGGCTGGCTCACACCCCCCTGTGGCTGGCACACTGGCCCCCTGTGGCTGGCACACTGGCCCCCTGTGGCTGACACACGGCCCCCTGTGGCTGGCACACTGGCAACCTGTGGCTGACACACGGCCCCCTGTGGCTGACACACTGGCCCCCTGTGGCTGACACACTGGCCCCCTGTGGCTGACACACTGGCCCCCTGTGGCTGACACACTGGCCCCCTGTGGCTGACACACGGCCCCCTGTGGCTGACACACGGCCCCCTGTGTTAGATATCGCCTCCATGCTGCTGCTTTTAGTAAAATAAACTCTTTCCTTACCTTCTCAGCGCTGTCCCTCCTCGTGTCTCCCTCAGTGTGGTTGAGCTCCTCCTCCACTTCCTGGTTCTCAGTGCCGGTCATGTGATCAGCACAGCAGAGTGATATCATCTCTGCGTGCCTGATGACAGCGGCAGCCGAGACACTGGGAGATCAGCGCTGGAGGAGGTAAGGAAAGAGTTTTTTATTTTACTATGGGCAGCAGCATGGGGGCGATATCTAACACAGGGGATCATGTGCGATCAAAGGAGGGCGCAGGCAGCTATAATATGCGCCGCTCCCCCAGCCAGTCACCGTGGTGCGGTTTCAGCACCATGGTGATGGACAGCGGCAGTGCATATTATATGAGCGGGAGCAGGAGATCAAAGGCTCCCTCCGGCAGCTTTTACCAGCTCACAGCACCGCTCCAAAGCTGCCCCCACCTCCCCTGGACCCTGCAGTATATATATATATACACTCCCCCCTCCCCCGTATATTCGGATTATAAGACGCACCCCCTACTTTCCCCCAAAATTTGGGGGAACAAAAGTGCGTCTTATAAAGCGAAAAATACGGTATATGGTTTTTTAAGCAAACAAAAAAAAAGTACATGACATAAAAATAATTCTGCGGGCTTTTGTTTACTACATGGCAGAACAATAATTCTACCAGCTTTGGAATAGTACATGTCAGAACAAAGAAAATTATGCAGGCATTGATTTTACAATACATACTGTAATGTGACCAGGAGCCGTTCCTCCGGAGGAATCGCACGACGGAGCTGTGTGTCCTGTCTCCGGATGGATTGTTGAACACGAGCAAGTAAATCTCTGAAGCTTTGTTGGGACATCCGGGTATAGTCTGTAAATTTCTCCGGGTTTGTCTGGAGCTCGCTGTAGGGGGTGTGGTACGCTCCACGGCTCTCGTGGAGTTCAATAATCGGATGTATCCGCCGCCATCTTCGCTGTCTCTCTCTCTCCCTTTGTTGATGGCAAGCAACTGCATAAGCCTGAGCCATTGCGATGTCTAGATCCAAGTTGAAGTGAAAACTCTTCCAGCGCAGATTCATGTTGATAAAGGAAAAAGCAAGCAAATGTGAAGAATTTGGCTGTTAACAGGGTCTATATGAAGAATTCCCATAACACACGCCCACTGATGTCCCATTGGTGGAGTCTGTTGCAAGAATTTTTCAAGGATTTTCCTCCTGTGAAATGTGAAACCTAGACAACTCATGCGCATAAAAAATGCAAACGCATGAAAAAACTCTTGAAAACGCATACAAATGCTGCGTTTTTTGTCGCAATGCGCACGCTGATGCAACAAAATATCGCAGAGTTTACAAGTGTTTTCAAGCGTTTTTTGCATGCGTTTTATGTGCACTCGAAACGCTGCGCAAAACGGCACAAGTGTGAAACTAGCCTTAGTAAAGCTTTGCCTTGTATAGTAACAGGAGCTGCAAAACCCAAGGGATTGTACAGACTTTTGATGGCAGACAGGACACCTCTACGTGTGAAAGGCTTTTCTTCCTGGCTGACCTGAAAGGTGAAAGTGTCTGACTGTAGATTCTAGAGAAGCCCGAGGCTGCGTTGCATTGGTGTGGGGTCTGACCCAAAGTCCAGGTCTCTGAGACTGTTACATAAGTCTTGTGAAGGGAATGCTTCCATTAGTTCTTGGTTGCTTGAGGCTATTTTGTGAAGTCTGAGGTTCGAGCAAGCAAGCATCTCTTGGGCTCTACTGAGAAGACTGATGGCAGTCTCATTTGAAGGTATGGCTTTCAGACAGTCGTCAACATAAAAGTCTTTTTCTATGAATTGCCTGACATCTGATCCATATTCTGTTTCTCCTTCTTAAGCCGACCTTTTGAGTCCATAAATAGCGACTGCAGGTGAAGGACTGTTGCCAAAGATGTGCACTCTCATGTGATACTCTGTGACCTCTTTAGTAGGATCATTGTCTCCGTACCAGAAGAATCTTAGGAAGTTCCTGTCTCTCTCTCTTAAAAGAAAACAATGGAATATTTGCTGGATGTCAGCGATGAAAGCAATGGAATCCTTACGGAAGCGCATAAGTACTCCCAGCAGTTTGTTATTGAGGTCTGGTCCTGTCAGTAGAACATCATTCAGAGAGACATCATCAAACTTAGCACTGGAGTCAAACACTACGCTAATCTGGCCCGGTTTCTTGGGGTGGTATACTCCAAACAAGGGTAGGAACTAGCATTCTTCAGAGTCTTTGAGAGTGGGAGCTAGTTCTGCATGGCAGTTTTCAAAAATCTTTGACATGAAGGAGAAAAAGTGATCTTTCATCTCTGGTTTCTTTTGTAGATAATGTTTAAGAAAGGAGAAACGTTTTAATGCTTGATTTATGTTGTTCAGTAGATGTGGTCTGTGGGTTCTGAAGGGGAGAGGTGCAACCCAGCTGTTGGTCTCATCTTTTACAAGTCCCTTGTCCATTACCTTTAAGAACAACTTGTCTTCTATCAACATTGCCACTTGGTTGTCTTGCTTAGTACTCTGGAAGCCTGTGCACCCCCAACTGATCCTCAGAGCTTCCTGACACCATACTGCTGTCATGAGTAAAGTCCATTAAATGATTGGGCAGTTGGATGATGTGTGGTAGCTCTCTGACATGGAACTCGTTGTTACAAGGTTGAAACAGAGATGGGCGTCCTTTCTCTAATGTATTTGTCAGCATGCTTGTCACAGAAGTTGGAGCGTGCGTGCGTCCCAAGCATACGTTTCCTATTATGACCCATCCTAGGTCTAGCTTTTGGGCATAGGGAGCATTGTGGAGTCCATTGATATGACTTCTCACTTTATGAACCTGTAGGATATCTCTCCCCAACAGGAGTATTATCTGTGCCTGATGGTCGAGTTCCAGTATAAGGTGTTCTATGCGTTTTAAGTGAGTGTGATGGATTGCCACATCTGGCGTAGGTATTTCAGATCTGTTGTCTGGGATCTGGTTACACTTGATGATTGTAGGTAGTGGTAGGCAGAATTGTCTGACTAAGGACTCAATTTGGAAGTCAGTGGCTTCCCTGCCTGCTGTTGTCACAGTGCCTGCACACGTCTTTAATGAGTAGGGGGTGCTTGGCCCTTTGATGTTGAATAGGTCAAAGAATGTTGATCTAGCCAAGGATCGATTACTTTGATCATCGAAGATAGCATACAGTCTTACAGCTTTGTCTCTATGACCCTTTGGGTACACTCTGATGAGGCATATCTTTGAACAGGACATACTGTCTATTGTCCCTTTACAGACTTCAGTACATTGTGAAGTGATCTCTGGCATGGCTGCATCAGTGTTCCTTTCCTCCCCGCCATGCTCACTGTCAGCTAGCGTGTTTTGTGTACTCCATGGGCCAGGATGTAGAGCAGTGTTATGATCTGTGGTGCCACACTCTGAGCATTTTACACTGAGCTTGCAATCCTTGGCGAGATGAGTTGTGGATGAGCAGCACTTGTAGCAGATACCGTTCTCTTTCAGGAAGCTTCTGCGATCTGGAATAGATTTTCCTCTGAAGGCTCTGCATTTCAGGAGAGGATGAGGCTTCTGATGGAGCAGGCACTGCTTGTCAGTGTCTTACATCTTTGTCTCTGATTGGGCACAGCCAGCAGACCTGTAATTGAAACTTGGAGAAGAAACACAATGTAAGTCTTTTGCACTGCCACAGACGTTCTGCGTGGATTTGCAGCTGGTGACGGTGTGGCTGGGATCATTTCTAATTTTCGCTTGTTGGTGTGTAAAGTTTACAAAAACGGAGAAGGGAGGGAATGGAATGCTGTGTTTGCATCTGTACGTGGAACCATGTGTGAGCCATCTCTCCTGTATATTGTAGGGCAACTTTTGGACTATAGGGTTAACACCTTTGGCTGTGTCAAGGAATGCAAGTCCTTGTAGGTCAACTTCACATTTGGCAACTTGGACTTCTTTTAGCTGGTCACTTAGTTCTCTAAGTTTCTGGAGACCTTTGTTAGATATTTTAGGAAAGCCATCGATTCATTTGAACAAGGCTCTCTCTATTACTTCTGCTGAGCCGTAACACTCATCCAGCCTCTTCCAGATCTCTTTGAGGCCAGTCTCAGGGCGGTTTATATTAAGGTCTCTGATCCTTACTGCATGTTTGACTGACTCTTCTGCCAGGTATTTGACTATCTCTTCCCTGTGTTGTAACCCCAAATCTCTAGTGACATTTTGGAAGGAAGCTTTCCAAGCTCTGTAACCTTCAGCTTGGTCAGTGAATTTCATGAGTCCCTTGGCAACCAGTTCACGTTGTGTGAAAAATTTAGCAAATTCTGTTGTGATCCAGTTGTCAGCAGAGAATAATGGTGATGGGCCACCCTGATAGTGATGTGAGGTGCGTTCGTACCTGTTAGTATCCTCTGGGTGGTGCCAGCCGATGTCATATTGCTTTGGTCTGACGTGTGATGTGTCAGCAAGGTGATTCACGTTGGTTACCTGGTGAGGGGCAAATCAATCATTAGCAGAGTTGATTTTCTCCACGTTTTCCTGGAGCTAAACCTCATGATGACTCTCGCTCTCTTCACTGGAGATGTTGTGTTCTTGTTCCGATGCTGGTTCATGGTTATAGTTTGGATCAGGAAGTTCATTAACATACTGGGATGTGTGTTGTGGTGAATCTTGCAGTGGAATCTCCAGACTTAGAGTACCGCTTCGGCTATGCAGCTCAGAGTTTTGCGCGGCTTCTAGAGATTCTGCTTCAGCAGCTTCTCTTTTTGCTGCTAGGCTCTAAGGCGGCATCCACACGTGCCTTCTCTAATTTAAGTTCCATCTCTTCTACAGCAAAGCTTGCTCACATTTTGGTGGCTTCAGCATTTGTGTGGGCAATGGCGACCGCGCTGCTAATGGATAGTCTTTGAGGAGACGGAAGTAACAGATTTTGTCCTGTGTGATTTGTGGGACATGGTGTCTTGGGGGAATGCTTGGCTGTGCATAGATTGATATAGCTGTATTAAGTTTCTGTGAAGCCGGTGACTTTAATCTCACTAGGTGGATGGCTGCAGTTTCACTAGTTCCTGCAGGATGGAAGGCTGTCTTTTCCGTGAATTCCCACTAGCTGGATGGCCTCTGTTTCACTGTTCTGTCCTCACTGAATGAAGCAGACTTTATTGCAGTTATACAGTTCAGCTAAACCGCTATACCGGGGTCCAATAAGGAGACTGTAGGATGAGTCTGTGCTTTTATTGAACTTGATATATTGGCGCAGTGAAACTACAAGCAAAACATAATATATATACAATCAGTCAGTAAAAGGCACATCAAGAATACATATTATACATTAATAGCTGTCCAGAGGCAGGACTAATTAACCAGGCTAATATAGGACAGGTGTCAGAGACACCGCACTGCACTTGCTCATAGAGCCAGTGCACGTGTCCTGAGTACAGAAGCAGTGCTAAGAGTTACCTGGGGAGCAGGGCAGCAGAGGTGACCATGCGTGCTTCAGGCTAATAGTGTCAGGGTCCAGTCAGTGCTGGAAAGTAAAGATGCATAGGACCTGCGGACACTGAAACTGAATAATGTGCACGGGACCTATGGTCATGTGACTGCAAGGGGGCGGGGCTTAGCGTCCTGTATTCAGATAGGACAGGACACCACACAACAACTCAGAGTCAGGCAAAACAGAGGTCACAGCAGTACGGGCAAACGAGGCACAGGAGCGACAAACAGACGGGTAGTCAGAGAGAGCCAAAGGTCATACACAAGAGGGCGACGTGGTACCAAGGGGACGAGCAGAGAGGAGTCGGGTCACAAGCAGAGAGTCATACACGAGAGGTAGCGCAGTACAAGAGGGACAGGCAGAACTCGTAACAGGGACAGAACCAGATCACAACCGAACAAGCAAGCAAGATATCAGGCACAAGGCACACGTATACAAGAGGTCACTTAACTCAGCCGAGGGCAGGAGTATAACTGACACCGGACCCAGGTCCAGTGAGCACTAAATAGCCTCCTGCTGCCAGAGAGAGGCAGCACAATTAACCCATAGTCTAACCAGGACGGGTCAAAGCGAAATCCCGTCCTGGATCATGACAGTACCCTCCTCTCAATAGGGGGTCACCGGACCCCCAGGTCTCTCAGGGTACTTGGCGTGAAAGGCTCGGATCAACCGATCCGCATGAACTGATCGAGCAGGAACCCACGAGCGTTCCTCAGGACCATAGCCCTTCCAATGTATCAGATACTGAAGGGCGCGACGGACCAACCTGGAGTCGACAATTCGTTCCACCTCGTACTCAGCCTGCCCATCTACCAGAACCGGTGTCGGGGAAGATGATGATCCCTCCCCACTGGACCTCACAGGTTTCAAAAGGGCCTTATGGAAAACATTAGGGATCCTTAGAGATGGCGGAAGACTCAACCGAAAAGCCACAGGGTTAACTGCTTCGGTAATTACATAGGGACCTATAAACTTGTGTCCAAGCTTCGCAGAGGGGACCTTGAGCCTTATATTTTTGGTGGATAACCATACCTTATCTCCGACCTGAAACACTGGACCCACGGATCGTTTTTTGTCCGCAAAAAATTTAAATTTGTCCTGGGCCTTCGTAATGTTATTCTGGACCTCCCGCCATACCTCCCCCAACTGCTGGATCGTCTCGTCCGCCCCAGGACACCCAGAATTCAAGAGGGAAAATTCTCCAAAATGAGGATGAAACCCATAATTGCAAAAAAAAGGAGATGTACCCGTAGACTGGTTAGTGCGGTTGTTAAATGCAAACTCAGCCAATGGTAACACAGAACACCAATCATCCTGTCGGGCTGAGGTCAAACAACGCAGAATTTGCTCCAGAGACTGATTGGTCCGCTCAGTCTGCCCATTAGTCTCAGGATGGTAGGCGGATGAAAAGGACAGACCAATACCCAACCTCCTACAAAAAGCTCTCCAAAATCTGGACACAAATTGCACTCCCCTATCAGACACCACATTCAGGGGTACCCCATGCAACCGCACCACATGCTCCACAAACAATCTGGACAATGTTTACGCATTAGGTAGAGCTGCCAAAGGTACAAAATGTGCCTGCTTACTAAACCTGTCCACTACGACCCAGACCACGGTATTACCCTTGGAAGGGGGAAGGTTGGTGATGAAATCCATGGACAGATGAGTCCATGGTCTCTCAGGAATTGGCAGTGGTACCAATTCCCCGGCCGGCCGTTATGGGGAGTTTTCGCACGGGCACAAACCTCACACGCAGACACATACTCCCCAACATCAGAGGCTAAAGAAGACCACCAGAATATTCTAGCAATGGCCTTCCGGGTCGCTGAGATCCCTGGATGTCCACCCAGAACTGAGTCATGGAACTCCTGGAGGACCTTGAGACGAAACTGAGCTGGCACAAAAAGTTTATCCAACGGCTTAGCTGGAGGTGCAAGAGCCTGGGCTTCTCGAATCTCCCGTTCCAACACATTAGAAACCTCTGCCACCACCACCCCAGGCTGAAGAATGGAGGATGGAGGTTCCGGGGGGGACACCAGATCAAGACTGCGTGACAATGCATCCGCTCTGATATTCTTGGATCCTGGTCAAAAAGTGACCGAGAAGTTGAATCGGGAAAAAAAAAGTGACCATCTAGCCTGTCTGGGAGTCAACCTTTTAGCTGACCTTTTAGGATGAACAGCTCCCTCCAAAAAATGCCTCCATTCTGCAAAAGCCAATTTTACGGCCAGAAGTTCCCGATTCCCCACATCATAGTTTCTCTCCGCAGGGAAGAACTTCTTTGAGAAAAAGGCGCAAGGTCTTAAATTGGTCAAAGTGGCGGGTCCCTGGGACAATACCGCCCCCACCCCCACCTCTGAGGCGTCTACCTCAACAATAAATGGTTCAGAGGGGTCCGGTTGGATAAGAACCGGGGCCGACATGAAACATTTTTTCAAAAACTGAAATGCCGCTACCGCTGCGGTTGACCAATTCTTGATATCGGCCCCCTTTTGAGTCATGTCTGTGAGGGGTTTAACCACCTGTGAGAACCCCCTTATAAATTTCCGATAATAATTAGCGAACCCTAGGAAACGTTGCAGACCCTTCAAATCACACGGTTGAACCCACTCGAGAATGGCCTGCACCTTATTAGGATCCATGCGATACCCTTCAGCGGACACAATGAACCCCAGAAAGGACAGTGAACAAAAAATAAACATTTTTCAAGTTTAGCAAACAGACAGTTCTCCCTGAGCCTTTGGAGAACTGCCCGAACATGACCAATGTGAGTCTGTTTATCAGGCGAGTAGATTAAAATGTCATCCAAATACACCACCATAAAACGTCCAATCAAATCGGAGAACACATGATTTATGAAATTTTGGAAGACCGCTGGAGCGTTGGTCAGGCCGAAGGGCATGACCAAATTTTCAAACAACCCTTCAGTAGTGAGAAAAGCGGTCTTCCATTCATCTCCGTCCCGGACTCGGATAAGGTTATACGCTCCCCGTAGATCTAATTTCGAAAACCACTTAGCTCCGGACAACTGATTGTATAAATCAGGAATAAGTGGAAGGGGATAAGTATTCCTCACAGTTATTTTATTTAACTCACGAAAATCGAGGCATGGGCGCAAACCACCGTCTTTTTTTTTTTACAAAAAAGAACCCTGCCGCCACAGGAGAAACAGAAGGACGAATATGTCCCTTACGGAGGCTCTCGGAAATATATTCCTTCATCGCAGCCCGTTCCGGACCCGAGAGGTTATACAGGCGGGCTTTGGGCAATTTAGCACCTGGAACCAGGTCAATGGCACAATCAAATGGGCGGTGTGGTGGTAAAACCTCAGCCTCTTTTTCGGAGAAAACGTCAGTATAATCTATCAGGCACTCCGGAATGCCTTCTAGACCCACGGACGACACAGACACAGAAACAAGACATTACTCAGAGCAATAGGGACCCCATTTAACAATGTCCCGAGATTCCCAATTAATCACAGGATTATGCAGCTGTAACCAGGGGAACCCCAACACCAGTCCCGCAGGCAGGTTGTTCATTACAAAACATGAAATACGTTCCTGGTGTAAGGAACTCACTTTAAGGAGAAACTCTTCACTACAAAACACAATGTCATTCTTAACCAGTGGTGTTTTGTCAATAGCAACAAGGTGAATCGGAGTTTCCAACCTAACTGTCCCTAACTTACACCTGGCCACCAAGTCAGAGTCAATAAAGTTCAATGATGAACCGCAATCCACGAAGGCAGAAGTGGATGTGGAGACACCCCCACAACAAAGTTCCACTTGAAATGACATTTTAGAAAATGCAGAAAAGGGTACCTGAGAGCCTGGGTGACCTCCACGATAATCACCCGGGCTCAGTCGCTTGTTGGTTAGTGGCCGGGAGGGGCAATCCTTTTTCCAATGTCCAGACTCGCCACTGTGAACACAGCATTTTCTCACGTGCCGTTGTCTCCTTTCTTCCTCCTTAAGGTTGATGGTTCCCATCGCTGTGATTTTCAATGAAGAACTGGCTCCCCTTCCTTGGGAGAATAATGATGTCTCGGTTTGTATCACTCCCCTTGCCCGTAACCTGCGATCCATTCGGACGGCCTGTGTCATAGCTTCCTCCAGGGCATCAGGTGGGGGGTGGAGAGCCAAGGCGTCTTTCAGATGCTCAGACAGGCCTCTACGGAACAACCCCCGGAGAGCGGCGTCGTTCCAGCAGACCTCAGCAGCCCGGCGTCTGAACTCTGAGCAAAACCACTCGGCTGAGTGTTTCCCCTGACAAACATTCATCAGCCTGTCCTCAGCCATACGCACCCGATCAGGCTCATCATAAATATGCCCCAGGGCCTCAAAAAATGCATCCACAGTCAAACGCTCAGGGGCCGTGGTAGGAAGGGAGAAAGCCCAAGCTTGGGGGGCTCCCCTTAACAGAGACATAATGACCCCCACTCTCTGACTTTCATCCCCAGAAGAGTGTGGTCTTAAGGAAAAAAAAAGCTTACAGCCCTCCTTGAAAACTCTGAAGTCATTTTTATCTCCAGAAAAGGTATCTGGTAACTTCACTGGAGACTCAGGAGAAATTAATGTAACATCCCGAGCCCCCATGAAAGAACTCCCTGCACAGTGTTGGCGATCAGCTGCTGAGACTGAGCCAGGACTCTCTGTTCTCCAAAGAGTTTCTGAGACATCTGCGTCAGATGCTTAACCTGTTCAGAAAGAGTGCGCACAGGATCCATCACACACACAGGTGAATGGGAGCAGAGAAAAAAAAATGGTATGGGTCAGTTATAATGTCAGAGACACCGCACTGCACTTGCTCATAGAGCCAGTGCACGTGTCCTGAGTACAGAAGCAGTGCTAAGAGTTACCTGGGGAGCAGGGCAGCAGAGGTGACCATGCGTGCTTCAGGCTAATAGTGTCAGGGTCCAGTCAGTGCTGGAAAGTAAAGATGCATAGGACCTGCGGACACTGAAACTGAATAATGTGCACGGGACCTATGGTCATGTGACTGCAAGGGGGCGGGGCTTAGCGTCCTGTATTCAGATAGGACAGGACACCACACAACAACTCAGAGTCAGGCAAAACAGAGGTCACAGCAGTACGGGCAAACGAGGCACAGGAGCGACAAACAGACGGGTAGTCAGAGAGAGCCAAAGGTCATACACAAGAGGGCGACGTGGTACCAAGGGGACGAGCAGAGAGGAGTCGGGTCACAAGCAGAGAGTCATACACGAGAGGTAGCGCAGTACAAGAGGGACAGGCAGAACTCGTAACAGGGACAGAACCAGATCACAACCGAACAAGCAAGCAAGATATCAGGCACAAGGCACACGTATACAAGAGGTCACTTAACTCAGCCGAGGGCAGGAGTATAACTGACACCGGACCCAGGTCCAGTGAGCACTAAATAGCCTCCTGCTGCCAGAGAGAGGCAGCACAATTAACCCATAGTCTAACCAGGACGGGTCAAAGCGAAATCCCGTCCTGGATCATGACAACAGGAATTAGCTACCGAAAGCATGAATACGTACTGGCGATGCAATCACAAAGGGAGATGAAAAGATGAGATGCTTCCAAGATTCAGGTTGAGGGAAAATGGAGGAAAGTGAGGAAGATGGGGGCTGAACTAACCATAATGCATTGCAAAGACTACCAGATTGCACTGCAAAGCTTACCATAATGCATTGTGAAAGAAGGGAAAAGATTCATTGAAAGTGAAAGTAAAACAACACAATAAGACTGTGGTTATGACTCTGGTCACTAGAGGGAGCCAAAAACACTGAAAATAATACAGTCAATGTACATTTAGATTTCTCCATATTCTCACCAGTAATCACTGTAAATATAAACAAACAGATATTCAAAATCTTTGATTAAGATGTCGGAGACAGAACAGTGGGAATCTCACTGCACAAAAATGCCAAACAGCAGACCTCAACAACCATCAGCCGCCCCATCAATCGCATCTGCTGCTTCTTCCTCCTCCTCCGTTACCGTGCCAACTATTGAGACGCAAGTCTTTGACCACAGAACCTCGGGTTCTTTACCCGCTTAAGTCACACTGACTGAGAGGCCGCCTTTAGCTGCAACGGAAGCGGATATGCCTACTGTTTTTGACCAATCTCAGAGAACGATCACACCACAAGTTTCTCAATCCACAGTAACATCTCCGTCTGCACCTGCCTCACGGTCCAGCACTTTGTGCGGTTCACTGTACTCCACCCTCTCACAGCACTACAGCCAGCCCATGGTTCCATAGTTGTGGTCACATAAAAGATTGTTTCCTCCTACGCATGGCAAAGCTAAGAGGTTGATTTCCACCATCTCTAATTTGTTGGCCATGGAAATGCTGCCTTTCCACCTGGTAGATACAGATGGTTTCCGAAAGCTGATGGTCATCGCAGTCCACCAGTACCAAATACCCAGTCACCATAACTTTTCTAATAAACCTGTGCCTGCGCTACACCAGCATGTCGCAGACATCACCCATTCCTTGACAAAATCTCCTTCTGCCAGGGTGCATTTCACCACAGACACTTGGACGAGTAAGCATGGCCAAGGTCGTTACATCTCGCTGACTGGGCACTGGGTGACTCTGGTGGCTGTGGGGACAGGAACTGCTCCACAAGTTTTGAAATCCCAAAGGCTTGCAGGACAAAGCTCTATATTTAACACTTCCTCCACTGCTTCTGCCTCCTCTATGTCTTCTAGGGCCTCCACCTGCGCCCTCAACCTCTGCCTTCACGAGACAATCATTCCAACAGTGCATAGCGAACCCCCACCACCTCCGTACGGTGCAGCCAGGGCTCACCACAATCGCACAGTCTTAAAATTGATATGCCTTGGAGTTCGCAATCATACAGCTGAAGAGATGTGGACAGCTTTCCAGGCTGAATTTCATCAATGGCTGTCTCCGCTGAACCTGCATCCAGGGAAGGCCATGTCCGATAACGGTGCGAACCTTGTGATGCCCCTACGACAAGGCAACAATATACAAAAACCCTTCTACCCATTGAATCAATGAACTACAATTTGAGCTCTTTCTATAGAACAAGATTAGGATATTCCCTTCCCCTTCTCTCTTTAATTTGGCCCTGTATCCTTTACTGACAGCTTAAAACTTTCCAGACTTTATCCAGGTCTTACCTGTCAAATACTGTTCTGAAAAAAATGTATCATTTACAGATGATTTTTGCTTTTACTTATTGTTAATCCAAAAGAGGCCATCACTCATATAATAATTTTTGCAATAAATTTAGTGACATAACAGGTTTAAACTTCTTCCTGTTATTGACCCTACATGAATGGAGAAAATCAGGATCAGGTGTATAGAGCGGGTTCACAAGCTGAGCAGATAATGGCTGTGTGACACAGCCAGGATCTGACTTTAACCCCTTCACGACCAATGACGCCACATAGGCGTCATGAAACCTGGTTCAAATCTGACCAGTGACGCCTATGTGGCGTCATGACTTCAAAGCCCCCCTGCGGGTCGGGTGACCGGGGTCACTGAAAGGTCACCCGACCTGCAGATACAGGGGGCTTTGTAATTCACCACAGGGGGTGTGCCTTCGCCCCCACGTGGCTACGATCGCTCTGATTGGCTGTTAAAAGTGAAACAGCCAATCAGAGCAATAGTAATATTTCATCAATGAAAATTGATGAAATATTACAATCCAGCCATGTCCGATGCTGCTGTAGCATCGGACATGGCTGGAGACACCGATTCCACCCCCCCCACCGGCGATCGCCCCCCCGCAACTGAATGACAGCGGCGATCTGCCGCCGCTGTCATCATCTGCCCCCCTCCCATTCCCTCTGCTCCCCGCCAGCCTCCGATCCCCCCCTCACCCCCCCCGGTACCTCCGGTGTCCCCCCGTCCCTCCCGGTGTCCCTCGGGTCCGGATGATGGGCGCCGCCATCTTTGAAAATGGCGGGCGCATGCGCAGTGCGCCCGCCCGAATCTGCCGGTTGCAGATTCCATTCTTTCATTTTGATCACTCTCACAGTGATCAAAATGAAAGAAAAAGTAAATAAACCCCCCGATTATCACCCCCATAGGTAGGCAGAACTAATAAAATAAAGATAATATTTTTTTTTTTTTTTTCCATTAGGGTTAGGGTTAGGGTTGAAAAGAGGGTTAGGGTTAGGGTTGAAAAGAGGGTTAGGGTTGAAAAGAGGGTTAGGGTTGAAAAGAGGGTTAGGGTTAGGGTTGGAAAGAGGGTTAGGGTTGGAAAGAGGGTTAGGGTTGGAAAGGGTTAGGGTTGGAAAGGGGGTTAGGGTTGGAAAGGGTTAGGGTTGGAAAGGGTTAGGGTTGGAAAGAGGGTTAGGGTTGGAAAGAGGGTTAGGGTTGGAATTAGGGTTAGGGTTGGAATTAGGGTTAGGGTTGGAATTAGGGTTAGGCTTGTGGTTAGGGTTATGGCTAGGGTTGGGATTAGGGTTCGGGGTCTGTTGGGGTTAGGGTTATGGTTAGGGTTGGAATTAGGGTTAGGGATGTGTTGGGGTTAGGGCTGTGGTTAGGGGTGTGTTGGGGTTAGGGCTGGAGTTAGAATTGAGGGGTTTCCACTGTTTAGGCACATCAGGGGGTCACCAAACGCGACATGGTGCAACCATTGATTCCAGCCAATTTTGCGTTCAAAAAGTTAAACGGTGCTTCCTCCCTTCCAAGCCCCGACGTGTGCCCAAACAGTGGTTTACCCCAACATATGGGGTATCAGCGTACTCAGGAAAAATTGCACAACAACTTTGGGGGTCTAATTTCTCCTGGTACCCTTGGGAAAATAAAAATTTGGGGGCTAAAAAAATATTTTTGTGGAAAAAATTTTTTTTATAATTTTCACGTCTCTGCGTTATAAACTTCTGTGAAGCACTTGGGGGTCTAAAGTGCTCACCAGGCATCTAGATAAGTTACTTGGGAGGTCTAGTTTCCAAAATGGGGTCACTTGTGGGGGGTTTCTATTGTTTAGGCACATCAGGGGCTCTGCAAACGTAATGACGACCGCAGACCATTCCATCAAAGTCTGCATTTCAAAACGCCACTACTTCCATTCCGAGCCCTTACGTGTGCCCAAACAATAGTTCCCCCCCATATATGGGGCACCAGCGTACTCAGGACAAACTGTACAACAACTTTTGGGGTACAATTTATCCTGCTACCCCTGTGAAAAAAAAAATTGCTGGCTAAAAATCATTTTTTTTGAGGAAAAAAAAATATTTTTTATTTTCACGTCTCTGCGTTCTAAACTTCTGTGAAGCACTTGGGGGTTCAAGGTGCTTACCACACATCTAGATAAGTTCCTTAGGGGGTCTAGTTTCCAAAATGGGGTCACTTGTGGGGGGGTTCCACAGTTTAGGTACATCAGGGGTTCTGCAAATGTAACATGATGCCCGCAGACCATTCCATCAAAGTCAGCATTTCATAATGTCACTACTTCCCTTCCGAGCCCCGACGTGTACCCAAACAGTGGTCATCCCCCACATATGGGGTATCAGCGTACTCAGGACAAACTGGACAACAACTTTTGGGGTCCAATTTATCCTGCTACCCTTGTGAAAAAAAAAATTGCTAGCTAAAAATCATTTTTTTTGAGGAAAAAAAATATTTTTTATTTTCACTGCTCTGCGTTATAAACTTCTGTGAAGCACTTGGGGGTTCAAGGTGCTCACCACACATCTAGATAAGTTCCTTGGGGGGTCTAGTTTCCAAAATGGGGTCACTTGTGGGGGGTTCCACAGTTTAGGTACATCAGGGGTTCTGCAAATGTAACATGATGCCCGCAGACCATTCCATCAAAGTCAGCATTTCATAATGTCACTACTTCCCTTCCGAGCCCCGACGTGTACCCAAACAGTGGTCCCCACCCACATATGAGGTATCAGCGTACTCAGAACAAACTGGACAACAACTTTTGGGGCCAATTTATCCTGCTACCCCTGTGAAAAAAAAATTGCTGGCTAAAAATCATTTTTTTTTTGTGGGAAAAAAAATATTTTTTATTTTCACGGCTCTGCGTTATAAACTTCTGTGAAGCGCTTGGGGGTTCAAGGTGCTCACCACACATCTAGATAAGTTCCTTGGGGGGTCTAGTCTCCAAAATTGGGTCACTTGTGGGGGGGTTCCACAGTTTAGGTACATCAGGGGCTCTGCAAATGTAACATGACACCCGCAGACCATTCCATCAAAGTCAGCATTTCAAAATGTCACTACTTCCCTTCCGAGCCCCAACGTGTGCCCAAACAGTGGTTCCCCCCCACATGTGGGGTACCAGCGTACTCAGGACAAACTGGACAACAAATTTTGGGGTCTAATTTATCCTGGTACCCTTGTGAAAATAAAAAATTGCGCACTAAAAAATAATTTTTTGAGGGAAAAAAATTTTTTTTTTATTTTCACGGCTCTGCGTCATAAACTTTTGTGAAGCACTTGAGGGTTCAAGGTGCTCACTACACATCTAGATAAGTTCCTTAGGGGGTCTAGTTTCCAAAATGGGGTCATTTGTGGGGGAGCTCCAATGTTTAGGCACACAGTGGCTCTCCAAACACAACATGGTGTCCGCTAACGATTGGAAGTAATTTGCATTTTAAAAAGTCAAATGGCGCTCCTTCCCTTCTGAGCCCTGCCGTGTGCCCAAACAGTGGTTCCCCCCCACATATGGGGTACCAGCGTACTCAGGACAAACTGGACAACAAGATTTGTGGTCCAATTTCTCCTGTTAGCCTTGTGAAAATTAAAAATAGTGTGCTAAAAATCATTTTTGAGGAAAAAAAATTATTTTTTATTTTCACTGCTCTGTGTTATAAACTTTTGTGAAGCACTTGGGGGTTCAAAGTGCTCCCTACACATCTAGATAAGTTCCTTAGGGGGTCTAGTTTCCAAAATGGGGTCACTTGTGGGGGAGCTCCAATGTTTAGGTGCACAGGGGCTCTCCAAATGCGACATGGTGTCCGATAACGATTGGAGCTAATTTTCCATTCAAAAAGTCAAATGGTGCTCCTTGCCTTCTGGGCCATGCCGTGCACCCAAACAGTGGTTTATGACCACATATGAGGTATCTGTGCACTCAGGAGAAATTGCTCAACAAATTTTAGGATCCATTTTATCCTGTTGCCCATGTGAAAATGAAAAAACTGAGGCTAAAAGAAAATTTTTGTGAAAAAAAGTGTTTTGTTTTTTTTTACAGATCAATTTGTGAAGTACCTGGGGGTTCAAAGTGATCACTATGCATCTAGATAAGTTCCTTGGGGGGTCTAGTTTCCAAAATGGGGTCACTTGTGGAGGAGCTCCAATGTTTATGCACACAGGGGCTCTCCAAACACGACATGGCAACCGCTAAATATTCCAGCATATTTTCCATTCAAAAAGTCAAATGGCGCTCCTTCCCTTCTGAGCCGTGCCGTGCACCCAAACAGTGGTTTATGACTACATATGAGGTATCGTTGTACTCCGGAGAAATTGCCCAACAAATTTTAGCATCCATTTTATCCTGTTTCCCATGTGAAAATGAAAAAATTGATGCTAAAAGAAAATTTTTGTTGGAAAAATTAAAATGTCCATTTTTTCTTTCCACATTGCTTTAGTTCCTGTGAAACACCTGAAGGGTTAATAATCTTCTTGAATGTAGTTTTGAGTAGCTTGAGGGGTGCAGTTTTTAGAATGGTGTAACTTTTGGGTATTTTCTGCCATATAGACCCCTCAAAGTGACTTCAAATGTGAGGTGGTCCCTAAAAAAATGGTTTTGTAAATTTTATTGTAAAAATGAGAAATCGCTGGTCAACTTTTAACCCTTATAACTTCCTAACAAAAAAATATTTTGTTTCCAAAATTGTGCTGATGTAAAGTAGACATATGGGAAATGTTATTTATTAACTATTTTGTGTCACATAACTCTCTGGTTTAACAGAATAAAAATTCAAAATTTGAAAATTGCAAAATTTTCTAAATTTTCACCAAATTTCTGATTTTTTGACAAATAAACGCAAAAATTATCAACCTAAATTTACCACTAACATGAAGCCCAATATGTCACGAAAAAACAATCTCAGAATCGCTAGGATCCATTGAAGCGTTCCTGAGTTATTACCTCATAAAGGGACACTGGTCAGAATTGCAAAAAATGGCCTGGTCATTAAGGTCAAAATAGGCTTGGTCATGAGAGCTGCGGGTATATCAGGGCTCTTCCCATGACTGTGTTAACCTTTTAAGTGCCACCGTCAATAAGTGATAGAAGCAATAGCAATGCACCGGCATAGGAGAGGTTCCTTTTATGTGCCCATCATCTCCCACATGACATGATCCTGAGGTGCCGATGAATTGTTACAACAGCTGTGATTTTTATTATATACAGAAATGTTGTGTAAATGCTGTATATAGTAGAAGCAATCAGATGATCACAGGCTCAAGTTCACTAATAGAACTAACAAATACAATAAAAAGTAAAAATAAGTTTTCAAAAATATAAAAATACAAATTGCACAATTTTTCCAAATATAAAAAATGAAGAAAAAAACACACATAAGTGATATCACCGCATCCATAAAAGTCAGATCTATCAAAATATGAAATTACTTAACCCAATCAGTAAGGCCGGTTTCACATTAGCGCTTTTTAAGCGCACGCACGGCCGGGGGTAGCTCCGCCCCCGAGCCGGCTCTCTGCCCGGCGTGCCCTCCCCTTGCTTATAGCGCCGCCTCCTAGCGGACAGCGGCGCCTGCGATCGGCGCACCCTATCTTTAGCATAGGGTGCGCAGATCGTGCGCAGGCCGTGCGCTAGTTGCGCTTTGACCTGCGCTGCGCACTTTTGACGGTGCGCCGTGCGCGCCAAAATCGAACTTTTCGGATTTTGGTGCGCACGGCGCACTGTCAAAAGTGCGCAGCGCAGGTCAAAGCGCAACTAGCGCACGGCCTGCGCACGATCTGCGCACCCTATGCTAAAGATAGGGTGAGCCGATCGCAGGCGCCGCTGTCCGCTAGGAGGCGGCGCTACAAGCAAGGGGCGGGCACGCCGGGCAGAGAGCCGGCTCGGGGGCGGAGCTACCCCCGGCCGTGCGTGCGCTTAAAAAGCGCTAATGTGAAACCGGCCTAAGAAAGAAAAAATGTAAAAACAAAACTGCACCATTTTGAATGCTGCCAAAAAATGTAATAAGAAGCGATCAAAGTGCCATATTTATCTTAAAATGGTATAAAAACCGTAGTCTTGTTCCGCAAAAAGAAGCCTTAACACAGCTCCATTGATCAAACAATGAAAACGTTATGAGTCTCAGAAAGTGCTAATATAATCCAAAGATTTTATTTTTACAAAATTAAAGTTTGGTATCGCTGTAATTATACTGATCTGGACAATTGTGATGCAGGATCTTTTTACCACTGTGAGGCAGTGAGGAGGATCAGATGCGAGGGTCGATATGTGTCTCCCAGGATGCGGAAGGAGTCATATTAAATCCGCTTGAGCCCCTTGTGTTTACAGCAGAACAAGGCAAAATAAAAGGAAGTGTGGATTGGGTCCAAGTAGTTGACCCAGTCAGATTTTTAGGACTTTTAGGAAAACCCATCAAGGACTTTTATTTTTAGAGGGATTTGCAGGTTTGGTAGTGGAGCGAATCCCTCTCTCCACTGTGGGTTTTGGAAGTGGCTCTATGGCCACGATTCTATCCAAGGCTATGTGCCCACGTAAGCGTTTTTTTCGCATTTTTTAAGCGTTTTTACCAGCAAAAACACTTAAAAATCGCTCAAAAGAGGCATCCCATTCATTTTAATGCATTTTGTACTTTTTGTGCCTATTGATGCGTTTTTTTCCGTGAAAAAAACTGTTTGCGGTAAAAAACGCAGCATGCTCATTAATTTTGTGGAAAAGTCTGTGTTTTTAGCTATTTTCTATGAGATTGGGGACGTGCGAAAAAAACGCATAAAAAACACGCGTTTTCTGGGAAGGCGTACGGTTTTCATGCTGAAATTTTCTGCATACGTGGGCACATAGCCTAAATCTCTCAGTTTGGCCTTGGGTGTGTCAGTTTGGTGTTTGCAAGCTACAGAGCAGGAGGCTCTGTGCAACACAGGTCTGTGTGGAATTAACACAGAGCCAGGGACTTCAAGGCAGCTGATGCACCCAAGAGACACAGTGGAGCCATTGCCCACAGCAACATGTTTTGAATACGGACTGTATTTGTGGAAACCTGGCTATGATCCAGAGGATATCACTCCTGCAAGTCTGAGAAAAAAGACACAGCTTATTTTGAACTTTCAGTGGTCCCTGTGTTCTGTCCAGCCATATAATTGCTGTGTAGAAGGTCTAGTCATTTTTTATGTCTTCAATTATTAAAGACATTGTATTTTTGTGTGTATTAATCCTTCATGTATTTCATAATGTAAGGTAACAGCACCACCTGCTGGCAGTTTAATGCAAAGATTCTAGTTTAATTTGCAATGTATTGTGGGATTGATCCTGTTACATCATAGTCTTGTTTATAACACTGTGAGGGGAACAGCAGCCTTTATTCCTACAAGTGGCTTAGGAGAAACTACACCATTCGTGTTCTTCACGCTTCTTAAACAGCCTGCTCTAAGCATAGTTGGTAAACACTATCTAGGTGTTATAATCCTGTGTTTATAACGTTTGATGTATTAAATAGGTAATCATCAGCTATGTATTACCTCATGGTACCTATGTATTACCTCATGTTACCTATGTATTACCTCATGGTACCTATGTATTACCTCATGGAACCTATGTATTACCTCATGGTACCTATGTATTACCTCATGGTACCTATTTATTACCTAACGTTACTGTGTATTGCAGACTATCTGTATTTTATTCTCTGTGCAGTTATATATTCTGAAATGCTACTGTTATTGCATCCTATAGTTTCACCCTTTCCTGTCACATCTGCAATCAATAAAAGGTTACAATTTTACAGCCTCTTTTTCTTAAAGAAGACAGGGGGTTTAGCTACATGTCTCATTGCACACCCTGCTAACGTGTATGAGGACAGTATAGTGAAACAACTGCTGATAACAAGCTCAGAAGATCTGACGTTACAGAGCCCGCCATTATCCAAGCATACGGTTATTGCATACGGATATTGCAGCAACCTCCTAACGGTCGGACCGAATAATCGGACCATATGGAGCCCGCCATTATCCACGCAGAGCCGACAAAGGGATATCACAGCGGTCGCCTAACTGTTGAATTATGTCTCAAGGACAAGCATCCTCTTTCAAGACAAGATCATGAGCTGGTTCCTCCAAGACATCATCCGTCAGCAATGCCGCCGCTATTGCCCGCGCAAAAGCTGAAGCGGCAAAAGCAAGAAGCACCTTTGCTGAGCAAGAGATAGAATTGAAACTACAACAAGCATGCCTGGATGCAGAGAAAGCACGCCAACAAGCATGCCTGGATGCAGAGAAAGCACTATACTGTCCTCATACACGTTAGCAGGGTGTGCAATGAGATATGTAGCTAAACCCCCTGTCTTCCTTAAGAAAAAGAGGCTGTAAAATTGTAACCTTCTTTTATTGATTGCAGATGTGACAGGAAAGGGTGAAACAACTGCTGAGAACAAGCTCAGAAGATTTGACGTTACAGAGCCCGCCATTATCCAAGCATACGGTTATTGCATACGGATATTGCAGCAACCTCCTAACGGTCGGACCGAATAATCGGACCATACGGAGCCCGCCATTATCCACGCAGAGCTGATAAAGGGATATCACAGCGGTCGCCTAACTGTTGAATCATGTCTCAAGGACGAGCATCCTCTTTCAAGACGAGATCACGAGTTGGTTCCTCCAAGACATCATCCGTCAGCAATGCCGCCGCTATTTTCCGCGCAAAAGCTGAAGCGGCAAAAGCAAGAAGCACCTTTGCTGAGCAAGAGATAGAATTGAAACTACAACAAGCATGCCTGGATGCAGAGAAAGCACGCCAACAAGCATGTCTGGATGCAGAGAAAGCACACCAACAACCATGCATGGATGCTGAGAAAGCGCGCCTTGAAGCAACATTACAGAAACTTGCCATTGAAAAAGAAACAGCAGCTGCCATAGCAGAAGCAGAAGCCTTAGAAGCTGCCGTATATTCTGACGATGAACACAGCAGACACAGCAGTGTGCTAGGCCTACAACAAGTTACTCATGATCCATTGCAGCGTACTGCAGAGTACGTCCATCAGCATTCCAAATAAAATGACGATCCAGACCCACAGGCGAAGACAGAGCATTTTGTCAACAAGCCAAGCCAACCAGATAATTCGGACCCCCAGAAAGCCAACTATCAGTCTCCCTACCAAAAGCAAAGAAATACACATTGGGATGATACTGACTACAATAATCTTTCTCCAGAACAGAAGATCCAGAATCTGTACAGGCTTAAAGAGAATCCCTTCACTTCAGAAAGGTACTACAGCAGTTGGACCAAACCAGAGACATCTAACAGGTATGATTGCACAGCACACATGTACTCTGACAACACTGCATCAGCTGGCATCATTGCCAATCAAGCCACGATGGACTTTGCCAAGTTCCTTGCTCGACGTGAGTTGGTCACTAAGGGACTTGTAAAGTTCAGCGATCGTGCTGAAAACTACAGGGCTTGGCGAGCCTCCTTCAAAAATACCGTAAGAGACATAGGTCTATCATGTAGTGAAAAAGTGGATCTCTTGGTAAAATGGCTAGGAAGTGAGTCTGCCGAACACGCAAAGAGAAACAGAGACATTAATGTAAATTATCCAGATGTCGGCCTCAAAAGAATTTGGAATAGACTTGATGAATGCTATGGCTCAGTAGAGGTTATAGAAAGTGCCTTGTTTAAAAGAATAGAGGACTTTCCAAGAATTAACTGATGTGTTAATGGAGTTGTGTGTAGCAAAAGCAGAAGGAGATCTTGTGGGGTTGACATATCTCGACACTGCTAGAGGTGTGAACCCCATAGTTCAAAAACTCCCATATAACCTGCAAGACAAATGGGTTACATATGGTTCTAGGTATAAACAGACTTACAATGTACCATTTCCTCCATTCAATGTGTTTGTAGATTTTGTCTCAGAACAAGCAAAAATTAGAAGTGATCCTAGCTTTGATTTCATGCTGTCATGTGCCAATAACTCTGCCAATAAGGTTTACTAACCTCGTAGAACAACTGTAGAGGTCCACAAAACTAGCATTTCTTCCACAGGTTCAGTTCGCAAAGAGTTCAGCTCCGGTCAAGGAGAAGACAAATCCAAGGACCCAAGCAGGCAGTGTCCCTTACACAAGAAGCCACATTCATTACTTAAGTGCAGAGCTTTCAGAGAAAAGTCATTGGAAGAAAGGAAGGCCTTCCTTAAGGAGAACCGCATCTGCTACAAATGCTGCTCTTCAACATCCCACTTCGCCAGGGACTGTGAGGTTAGTGCAAGGTGTACTGAATGTGACAGCACTGACCATAACTCATAGAATCATAGAATCATAGAATCGTAGAGTTGGAAGGGACCTCCTGGGCCATCTGGTCCAACCCCCTGCTCAAAGCAGGATTCGCTAAATCATCCCAGTCAGATGTCTGTCCAGCCTCTGTTTGAAGACTTCCATTGAAGGAGAACTCACCACTTCTCGTGGGAGCCTGTTCCACTCATTGATCACTCTAACTGTCAAAAAGTTTTTTCTAATATCTAATCTGTGTCTCCTCCCATTCAGTTTCATCCCATTGCTTCTAGTCTTTCCTTGTGCAAATGAGAATAAAGTTGATCCTTCTACAATGTGACAGCCCTTTAGATATTTGTAGACAGCTATTAAGTCTCCTCTCAGTCTTCTCTTTTGCAAACTAAACATTCCCAAATCCTGCAACCTTTCCTCATAAGACAGGGTTTGAAGACCGGTCACCATTCTGGTCGCTCTTTTCTGAACTTGCTCCAGTTTGTTGATGTCTTTTTTAAAATGTGGTGCCCAAAACTGGACACAATATTCCAGATGAGGTCTGACCAAAGAGTAGAGGGAAATAATGACTTCACGTGATCTAGACTGTATGCTTCTGTTAATACATCCTAGAATTGCATTTGTCTTTTTTGCTGCTGCATCACACTGTTGACTCATATTCAGTCTGTGATCTATTAGTATACCAAAGTCTTTTTCACATGTGCTGTCACTTAGCCCTATTCCTCCCATTCTATATATGCTTTTTTCATTTTTATTGCCCAGATGTAGTACTTTGCATTTCTCCCTGTTAAAAACCATTTTGTTAGTTGCTGCCCACTTCTCCAGTTTATTTAAATCTTTTTGAATCCTCTCTCTCTCTTCTCTAGTATTAGCTATCCCTCCTAGCTTTGTGTCATCAGCAAATTTAATCAGTTTACCCTCAATTCCTTCATCTAAATCGTTGATAAAGATGTTGAACAATACAGGGCCCAGGACAGAGCCCTGTGGTACCCCACTTGAGACATTCTTCCAAATGTAGAACTCAGTTCTACACCATGGACCACCATCGGATGCTTTGCCCCAAGAGCATAGCGGGGAGCTGAATGACTCAAATACTGACACTCCAGCCATTACTTCTAAGTGTACAGAAGTTTGAGGAAATCTCATGGGAGGCAAGTCCTGCTCTAAAATTTCCCTACTGAGAGTCTGCTAGGGCTGGCGGAACGCACCAAATTATAAAATAATAGTAGGTGCGTTCGCAGCCCGGGGTCCACCGTGCAGAGGTGGTACACTGCTGCTAGGTAATGGCGGAAGAATAGAGCGACGTAAAAACAGTCACACGTGGGTTACGCCACCCAAAGTGAACAGGTGCGAACTCTGTTAATGCACAGAGTCGCACAACCGCTGAACGTAGATGCCGGAGCCTGTTTAGCTCACAGAGCCCGGCCAAAATAGCGCACAGTGTACGGCCACAGAACTCTACACCAAGGACACAGGGTTAGAGTCCCTCTAGGCCCACTGAGCACGCAGCGTCGCTGCCGCAAGCGCCGCTATAGACGCTAGCTATGAAGTGGAGCACGTGCACTGAGGCGTGCCGAGTCCCTGGTGAGGACTGATGCCTGACTCAACCTCTATCCTACCTACACCTAAGCCTGGGCGCTAGCAGTCTAGGCTGCACAACATATGCGTACCAAGGGTAGGGGTTTCTTAATGAGTCATTCACCAGAGACATTCATACGTGCATACATCACTCACTCTACCTAGTCTGTAAATACAGTCTATCCTAGCGCATGTCCGAGCGGCCATGCAAACCTTTTATAGCCGCGAGCGTCTGGACCTTCCTGGCTTCTCGGATGGGCCAATCCGAACACGAGCAGGACTTGAGCACGTGACCTTCGATCTCCAATGGGAGATCACTCCACGGGCATGCTCAGTGGCCTGACATGAGGACTTAGTCCCTGGAGAATCTCGCTGCTGAGCAGCATGTATTGCCATAGATGTGCCGGAGATGGCAGCAGCAAGCAAACCCATGGAGCTGGTCTGGGCAGAGCGCCTGGACCGACGAGTTTGCTGAGCAACCTCCTCTGCGGCTGGAGAGTAATGGGAGACCGCTGGAAGTAAGGCTCGGGATTCTCGCTGTGCAGCGACAGAAATCCGACGCCTAACATTACCCCCCCTTCCTAGGGCCGCCCCCTCTCTGAGCCTCACTCCGCTCAAATTCTGCAATGAGAAGAGGAGCGTGGATGTTCTCCACCGGCTCCCAGGTCCGAGACTCTGGACCATGACTCTTCCAATCCACCAAGTAAAATTTCTTCCCCGCATCATCTTGCATTCCACGATGGCATTGACCTCAAACTCGTCTGACGACAGGTCTGGTGTCCCGGCAGATGGCTCAGAAAACTGGGACATGTGCACCGGCTTAAGGAGAGACACATGAAATGTGTTATGAATTGAGTCACCGTAGGAGGCAAAAACAGAAATACTAGCTTAGTCCAGAAAACCAGAGAAGTTGGCAGCTATCGGATTGCAGACCCCTGAACCTATCAACAACAACTAGCAGTAGCCGTGGGGGGTTCCTACGGTGCCCTAGACCCCTCGATCACAGCCGGAGAACTACATAGCCTAAAGATAGAAAGGGAAATATAAACTTCCCCAGAGCAGACCCCAAAGCAATAGGCAGCCCCCAACATATAATGACGGTGAAGCAAGATGAAAAAACACTCACACAGATAGAAAGATAGGCTGAGCAAATGATGGGGCCCAAGCTAACTAAATAGGACAGCATAGGAAAGCTGCTGTCTGCAATCCGCCAAAAACCCTATCAAAACAAGGGCCAACAGGCTGAGAGGGAAAAAGGCCCTGAAGACGCTAGGCTTCAAAAAGACTATATCAGCACTCAGGTATTTTCTGAAGACAGAGCAAAAAGGAATTCAACTCACCCCAGCAGGGAATGGCAGAAATTCAGAAAAACAAGGCAAAACAAAACACAAATGCAAAAAGCAGTGCAGAAAACTTAGCTTTTGAGGAGCAGGAATCAGACTGGTCTCCTAGAATCCCTCAGAGAGATCACCAGCAAGGCAGAAGGGCGTCGGCTGCCTTATATCCAGTCAGCAATTCCCGTCACCCAGTCATCATCATCATACCCAGGTGCTTGGTAATCAGCCTCACTACCTTCCTTCATCAGAAGAGGGAGTTCATCAGACCTCAATGGTGAAGGGGAAAATGAACTCACAACAGAAATGTGTCCGAGATAGCCAAGTGTGGTGGAAAAGCAAGGCGGCAGACCACAGGGTTGATCTGTTCGAGGACCTTGAAAGGGCCAATATAGCGCAGTGCAACCTTAGCGGATTCCACCCGCAGCCTGATGTTTCGAGCGGAGAGCCACACTAAGTCGCCAGGAGCGAAGGTCAGAGCCGGGCGCCGGCGAGTGTCAGCGGAGGACCTCATTCTCTCCTTGGAGGCCCGGATAGCATCCTGTGTGCGATCCCAAATGTCACGTGCCTCCACCACCCAGTCTGCCACCCTAGAGTCGGTGGATGACACGGGCATGGGCACGGGGACGCACGGATGCTGGCCGTAATTTAAGAGGAATGGGGTCTGACCGGTGGAGTCGGCCACAGCGTTGTTCAAGGCGAACTCCTCCCACGGCAGCAAGGGTGCCCAATCATCCTGCCTGGCCGAGACAAAATGTTGCAGATATGTCACCAGGGTCTGGCTGGCTCTATCAACCAACCCGTTCGTCTTGGGTTGATAGGCCGAGGAGAGATTTAGCGCTATGCTGATCAGAGAACAGAGCTATCTCCAGAACCGAGACACAAACTGAGGAACCCGGTCGCTGACAATCTTATCCGGCATGCCGTGCAGGCGGAAAACATGTTTAATAAACAACGCTGCCAGGCCCCGTGCCGAAGGTAGCCGAGAGAGTGGTACCAGATGCACCATCTTGGAGAAATGATCGGTGACCACCCAAATGACGGTGCTGCCACTGGACTTGGGCAGACCCACCACAAAGTCCATACCGACCATATCCCAGGACCTGTCAGCAACCGGCAGAGGGTAGAGTAACCCAGCGGGCCGCTGCCGAGAGGGCCGATTCTGAGACTGCAAGAGACGCATGCCCGTATATAGTTTCTGACGTCACGGGCCATATGCGGCCACCAGTACGTCCTCGCCAGAAGCTCAGAGGTCCGTTTGGTCCCAAAATGTCCACCCAGCCTGGACGAATGAGCCCAAGAGAGGACCTCCGGTCGCAGATGGGAAGGGACAAAAGTGTTGCTCAGACGTCTTGATCAGACGGGACTATCAGCCGAGGCTCCTCCTCCTCTGATGACACCATGGAGCGGGAGAGAGCATCGGCCCAGACGTTCTTCTCCCCGGAGAGAAAATGCAGGGTGAAGTGGAAACGGGAGAAGAACAAGGAACATCTGGCCTGGCGAGAATTCAGCCCCTGGGCTGTTTGTAAATAGACCAAATTCTTGTGGTCAGTGAACACCTGGAAAGGGTGGCGAGCCCCCTCCAGGAGGTGTCTCCACTCTGAAAAGGCCAACTTCATTGCTAGCAACTCCCTGTCTCCGATGGAATAATTCCTCTCCGCCGGTGTGAAGGTCTTGGAGAAGAAGCATGGGTGTTTCCAACCTTGCGAGTCCTTCTGGAACAGGACCGCTCTAGCACCGACAGAAGAGGCATCCACCTCCAGAATGAAGGGTTTATCCACATCGGGGCGATGTAAAATGGGAGCGCTAGCGAAATGGGATTTAATAGAGGAGAAGGCCTTGGAGATAGGTTCTGACCACAACTTGGGGTTTGCACCCTTCTTGGTGAGGGCTACCAAGGGCGCTACCAAAGTTGAAAAGTGGGGAATGAATTGGCGATAATAATTGATGAACCCCATAAACCGCTGCACCGCTTTGAGAGAATGGGGTTCCTGCCAATCCATCACCGCCTGTAGCTTGGCAGGATCCATGGCCAAACCCTGGGCTGAGATGATATAGCCCAAGAAAGGCAAGGACTCCTGCTCAAACACACGCTTCTCCAACTTGGCATAGAGGGAGTTTGCCCGCAGGAGGTCGAAAACTTTGCAAACATCTCTCCGGTGGGAGTCAATATCTGGAGAGTAGATGAGAATATCATCCAAATAGACTACTACCGAGGTGGTAAGCATATCCTGGAAGATATCGTGCACAAAGTCTTGGAAGACGGCTGGGGCATTACAGAGCCCGAAGAGCATCACCAGATATTCATAGTGCCTGTCTCTGGTGTTAAAAGCCGTGTTCCATTCGTGCCCATCACTGATGCGAATCAGGTTGTAAGCCCCCTGCAGATCAAGTTTGGTAAACACTCTCGCTCCCCGTAGCCTATCAAACAGCTCCAATATCAGGGGTAGAGGATACTTATTCTTAACGGTGATGACGTTAAGACCCCTGTAATCGATGCAAGGACGTAGTTCCTCACTCTTCTTCTGGACGAAGAAGAATCCCGCCCCTGCTGGTGACACTGACTTCCTAATGAATCCTCTTGCCAAATTCTCCCTGATGTATTGAGACATGGCCTCTGTCTCAGGGAGAGATAGGGGAAAGACTCGACCCCGAGGAGGCTCAGCACCAGGCAAGAGGTCAATAGGACAGTCATAGGAGCGATGCGGTGGAAGTGTCTCCGCTGCCTTTTTGGAGAACACGTCCGCATACTGTCGATAGTGTTTGGGAAGCGAGGAAAGATCTGCGGGGACCTCGGTGGAGGCAACCTGGACGCATTCCCTCAGACATCTACCCTCACATGACTTACTCTAACCAAGAATTCTCCCCGTGGACCACTCTATATGGAGAGTGATACCGCAACCAGGGGACCCCTAGAAGGACCTGGTCGATACACCGAGAGTAACAGTGGAGCAGTTTGGTGGGTAATCTGTGAGGGCAGAGTCGCACCATTCACTACTCTGAAGGAGACTGGCTTGGACATCATAAGCAGTGGTATCGTGTGCCGTTGAGCGAAGGCAGATGACATAAAATTGCCCTCCGCTCTGGAATCCACGCAAACCTCCACCACCAGAGTGGAAGAACCAAACTCAAGTGTCCCCTTAAAGGACAACTTGGAGGAAAACGCCGTGGATTCTAGTGAGCCGCCTCCTACGGCCACTAGGGGCGAGCGTCTTCCCAGCTGCTGTGGGCACTGGTTGGCAAAGTGACCGGACTGCCGGCAACCATGACAAATCACAGGGGCTCGAGCGGGCCGGGGCCTGGATCCCTCGCAGGAAGCCCCCTGACGCTCGGACGCCCAATCGAGAGATTCCAGAGGTTTAGCAAAACTGGGTGCCAACCTAAACCTCTGCCTACACTGGGTCCGCTCCAACCTTCGTTCGGCAAAGCGAAGGTCTATACGGGTGGAGACAGTGATAAGCTCCTCCAATATAGCAGGAATCTCCCTGGTGGCCAGAGCGTCCTTCACATGGCCAGCCAAACCTCTCCAGAATGCCAGAATGAGGACCTTATCTGGCCACTCTAACTCCGAGGCCAGCGTCCAGAACTGGATGGCAAAGTGGCTGACCATGGACGAACCCTGTGACAAAGCCAGCAGCCGTAGCGCGGTGTCATGGGTGACTCGTGGTCCCAAAAAGACATGCTTCAGAATGTCCAGGAACCGAGAGGCACTCTGCACATGATCACCACGCTCCCACAGCCGTGTGACCCACTCCAAAGCCCTGCCCGACAAGAGGAAAATAATAAATCCCACTTTGGCCCACTCGGAGGGGAATCGTGCTGCCAGCAGCTCCAGCTGTATCGAGCACTGGCTCACGAAACCCCTACAAGAGGCACTATCACCCGAGAACTTCTCGGGCAGTGGGAGGCGGGACAAAGTCGGGGCAGGGATGGCAGTGGTCACAGGGGAGACAGCCTCTGTGGCTGCCTGAACAGCGACCGCAGTAACATCCGCAGCTGAGGCTGGACGCTCGAGAGCCACCAACCTGCCCTGCAGCTGTCGGATGTACTGCAGCAGTCGCTGTTCGTTATTAATAGCCAGACCCTGGCGCTAGGATAATGTTAGGGCTGGCGGAACGCACCAAATGATAAAATAATAGTAGGTGCGTTCGCAGCCCGGGGTCCACCATGCAGAGGTGGTACACTGCTGCTAGGTAATGGCGGAAGAATAGAGCGGCATAAAAGCAGTCACACGTGGGTTACGTCACCCAATGTGAACAGGTGCGAACTCTGTTAATGCACAACCGCTGAACGTAGATGCTGGAGCCTGTTTAGTTCACAGAGCCCGGCCAAAAGAGCGCACAGTGTACGGTCACAGAATTCTACCCCAAGGACACGGGGTTAGAGTCCCTCTAGGCCCACTGAGTGTGCGGCGTCGCTACCGCAAGCGCCGCTATAGAAGCTGGATATGAAGTGGAGCACATGCACTGAGGCGTGCCGAGTCCCTGGTGAGGACTGATGCCTGACTCAACCTCTGTCCTACCTACACCTAAGCCTGGGCGCTAGCAGGCTAGGCTGCACAACATATGCGTACCAAGGGTAGGGGTTTCTTAATGAGTCATTCACCAGAGACATTCATACGTGCATACATCTGTCAGTATCTAGTCCTGGAATCTGTTTCTCTTGCCCTTAGACTTGCCCTTAGTTAACATGGATCTTGATGTTTCCACGTCGGCCATCTTGCTTCCTGCCAAAGCTGTATATAAAGCCAGCACCTGCTCTGATTCATTGCTTGTGTATTATGTATTGGACTTTGTGCCTCTGCAGTCCCAAGCCTGGACTTACTATCCCTGTTGGTCCTCTCTTAACGGCGGAGTCCTCTGCCAACCTGCACGTCTGGATCCCTGCCTGCTGACCGAGTGATTGCTGAACACTTGACTTCAGGAACCTCTGCCTGACTACACCTGCGGTGAAGTAAGAACTCCAGCCAGCTAGTGTGTTCCTCCGCTCTGCAAGAGTCTGTGTCTTGTGCCCGCATTGCTCAGTGACTTTGCATGCTGTGTCGCAGAGTATCAGCTCTGCTATCATATTGACTGAACATTTATCTGGACTTATATGCTATATTGCATTCAGATCATTAATACAATATTGCTTGCGCAACCCACTGTGTCTGTAGTCTCTTTGACCTAGCCACTGGTGTCCAGTTGTATCCACTAGTATCGTGACAGGATACACAAGCCTTAAAAATGGATGCCGCTGGGTCAGAGACTTTAGAAGTGCGTGTTAAGAAGCTAAATAATATCACTGCCACTGTACACGCTGAAGTGCAGACATGGAAGAGCAGAATAGAAGGCCTAGAGGGGCAGACTAAATATGATATACAAGTACTCAGTCAGACCCTTCAGGAATTGCGTGGCCGAGTTGCTGCTCTGGAGGCACAATCTCAGGCTTCTGTTCCTACCATCCCCAAACTACCGCCATTTAGGTTTGGTGGCGACCGAGACAAGTACCGTGGGTTTCTGAACCAGTGTCGTTTATACTTTGCTGCACATGTCACACAGTTTCCTACAGACCGATCCAAAGTATTGACTATCATCATGTTGCTGACTAATAAGGCCCTTGCCTGGGCAAACCCTCTGATAGAATCACAGGATGCATGTCTGAATGACTTCAATATGTTTATCGCCGCCATGGGGCAGATGTTTGACGATCCGAACCGTGGCCTTACAGCTGAGACGGCCCTGCTGAATTTGCGTCAAGGTAAACGCCCAGTGACTGAGTATGCTATGGATTTTAGAAGGTGGGCTCAGGACACCACCTGGAATAGTGCAGCGAAGTACTCTATATTTAAGAAGGGGTTGTCCAGTTCCATCAAGGACGAGCTCGCACGTGCGGAGGCTCCCACTGCTCTAGGTGATTTCATCAATCACTGTATTCGCCTAGACGCTCGCATCTCCGAACGAAAACTAGAAAGGTGGTCTGAGATGAACCGCAGCAATAAATCGCTTCTTCCTTTCCTTCCTAAGGAGATTCCGGACCCAAGTCCTCAGGAGTCCACACCTGAGCCGATGCAGGTAAATTCCCTACGAAGTCGAGTAAGTGACGAACGGAAGGAATTTCGCTTCAAGGAGAATTTATGTTTTTACTGTGGGAAGTCAGGACATTTTATTATCAACTGCCCCAATCGTTCTCGCAGAACAACCGCAGCCGTGATAGAACGCGACTTCTCTGAATCATACTCCATGACTTCCGAATCAGGGCCACCCGAAATTGCAGCAACCGCTCCTGATTATGACTTTTCAGATATGAACTCTGTTACATCCGAAACGATACTACCCATTAATGCTGTTATTCTATCTTCTGCAGTTTCATACCCTTGCAATAAGAAAAAAGATTCACATTGTTACCTTCCTATCAAGATCTGGATTGACTCCCGTTGGGTGAACAGTTCCGCCATGATAGACTCTGGGGCTAGCGGTAACTTCATGGACACTTCTTTTGCTAGGGAATATGGAATCCGATCACAGAGAAGAGTGTCTTCAATTCTGATGGAGACTGTGGATGGGTCCCCTTTGACCTAGGGGCCCGTAGACCAGCAGACTGAACCACTGAAGGTCCTCATGGGAGATGATCACCAGGAGAAATTGCCCTTCCTTCTGATTTCCTCTCCACATTTCCCTATTATCTTGGGTTTACCCTGGTTGCAGGCTCAAAATCCCATCATTGACTGGGAGACTAAGAGATTGCACTTCCCAGCTAGAGAGGTAACTTCTGAGAAATCGACTGATCCATCTCCGGCCAACCCATCATCGGACCTAGAGTTACCGGCAGTTTATAAAGAATTTTCGGACGTGTGCGATAAAAAGAATGCAGATAAATTACCACCACACCGCTCTTATGACTGCCCAATCGAGCTTCTGCCTGCTGCTACCATTCCTTTTGGTAATATTTATCCATTGTCCGGTCCTGAGCTCAAGACTCTCAAAGAATATATCGACGAGAACCTGTCTAAGGGGTTTATACGCCCCTCATCCTCTCCAGCCGGTGCACCCATCTTTTTCGTTAAAAAGAAGGATGGATCCCTCAGACCCTGTGTTGATTACCGGGAAATTAACAAGGTAACCATCAAGAACCGCTACCCCCTGCCATTAATTCCGGAGCTTCTCGAGAGAGTTCGTCAGGCCAAGGTCTTTTCAAAATTGGACCTACGCGGGGCATACAATCTAGTCCGTATAAGACCTGGAGATGAATGGAAAACAGCATTTAGGTCTCGATATGGACACTTTGAGTATTTGGTCATGCCATTTGGACTTTGCAATGCCCCAGCAACGTTCCAACATCTCGTAAATGATATTTTCAGAGACATTCTTGATATTTTTGTCGTAATCTATTTGGATGACATTCTGATTTTTTTCTAGCTCCATGGAGGAACATCAGCAACATGTCAAGACTGTCTTGCAGCGGTTGAGGGAACACCAGCTGTACATCAAGCTGGGGAAATGCGAATTTCACAAGTCGGAGATTCAATTCTTAGGTTATGTAATTTCTCCACAGGGTCTGAGTATGGATAACAGCAAGATCAAGGCAATTCAGGAGTGGCCAATCCCCAAGAACGTCAAGGAGGTCCAACGTTTCATCGGGTTTGCTAACTTCTACAGACGTTTCATCAAGAACTTCTCTGACATCGTCTCGCCCATCACCCGGTTGACACAGAAGAAGACAGCATTTATTTGGTCCCTTCAAGCCCAAGAAGCATTCTCTCGGCTCAAGACCAAGTTCACGTCAGCACCAGTACTGATCCACCCTGACCCGGAACTCGCCTTCATTATTGAAGTGGATGCCTCAAACTGTGCCACCGGGGCTATACTGTCCCAAAGAACAGGTGAGAAGAATTTACTTCATCCTTGTGCTTTTCTTTCCAAGCGACTGTCTCCTGCCGAAAAGAACTACGATGTAGGAAATAAAGAATTACTGGCTATCATCGCCGCCTTCAAGGAGTGGAGACATCTTCTGCAAGGAGCCTCACAGCTGATCGTGGTCCTCACGGATCACCGCAACCTTGAGTTCATCAGGTCAGCAAGATGCCTGACCCCACGGCAGGCCCGCTGGAGTCTTTTCCTTAATCAATTCAATTTTACAATCTCTTATAGACCAGGTTCTCGCAATGGAAAAGCAGATGCTCTATCCCGGATGTTCTCCACTGACGCTGTTCCAGATGCTCCACCTAAGACCATACTTTCTGATTGCAATTTTGTAGGAGTCATTCAGAATCAAGATTTGCTGCAGGTCATCAAAGAAGCTTACAACTCTGATCTTTTCCTGTCTCAGCCATCTGATGAGGTAAGCCTTCTTTTTAGGAATGGAGTTTGGACCCGGGAACGGCGCCTCTACATTCCTGAAGCCGTGAGGTTAAGAGTGTTGAGATTGGTTCATGATTCCAAGGTTGCAGGGCACAGAGGAATTCAGAAGACTCAAGAATTCTTATCTCGCTTCTTCTGGTGGCCAGGTTTTCGGAAGGATGTCCAGAAGTACGTTTCATCTTGTGAGGTATGTGCCAAATTCAAGGTTCCACGTGCCTCCCCTACTGGTCTGTTACAGCCTTTGCCGGTGCCGTCTCGCCCGTGGGGATCCATTTCTATGGACTTTATTGTAGAACTGCCCCTTTCTGAGGGAAAGAGTACGATTTTGGTGATGGTCGATCGCCTGACCAAGGCGGCCCATTTCATCCCTTGTTCCGGTTTACCCTCTGCGAAGGACACTGCTGACCTAACTATCCAGAACATCTTTCGCCTGCACGGGGTTCCGGATGAAGTTGTTTCTGACCGTGGAGTTCAATTTACTTCAAAGTTTTGGCGAAGCTTTTGTTCAGCATTAGGCATAGAAGTTAACTTATCTTCTGCTTTCCACCCACAGTCCAACGGGCAGACAGAACGTACCAACCAAACACTAGAGCAATACCTTCGCTGCTATGTTTGCCATTTGCAAGATGATTGGGTAAGGCTACTCCCCTTGGCCGAATTCTCTTATAACAACTCCCAGAGTGCCTCCACCAAACAGTCTCCATTCTACGCTAACCTGGGATATCACCCTAGCATTCTTCCCAGATTACCGGTAGATACATCTTTACCAGCAGTTGCCGACAGGATCTCTTCACTTCAACAGAACCTTGAACTTCTGAAAGAGACTTTGGGTTCCGCACAAGAGAGGTACAAGAATGCAGCTGACAGATTTCGCAAACCAACACCAACATTTAAGGTAGGAGATTTAGTCTGGTTATCTACGAAGAATTTAAAGATGAAGATCCCTTCCCCTAAGTTGGGACAGAAGTACATTGGTCCTTATAGGATCAGTGGTCTGGTAGGTGCTGTTGCATGTCGCTTAAAACTCCCAAGAACACTGAAGATACATCCTGTCTTTCATACTTCCCTACTAAAGACTGTAGTACCAAATCCTTTTCCAGGACGTTCATCTCCTCCTCCCGATCCCGTTCTTGTGGATGGTCAAGAGCAGTTCATCGTTGAGAGGATTCTGGATTCAAGAATCTACAGAAATCGACTGCAGTATTTGATTAAATGGCAAGGCTATTCCTCAGAGGAGAATTCCTGGGAACCCGTGGATAATATTAACGCCTCCTGACTGATTGAGCAGTTCCATCAAAGGTACCCTGGCAAGCCTGGTTTAGGGTCGTCCGGAGGCCGTTCTTGAGGTGGGAGTAATGTCAGTATCTAGTCCTGGAATCTGTTTCTCTTGCCCTTAGACTTGCCCTTAGTTAACATGGATCTTGATGTTTCCACGTCGGCCATCTTGCTTCCTGCCAAAGCTGTATATAAAGCCAGCACCTGCTCTGATTCATTGCTTGTGTATTATGTATTGGACTTTGTGCCTCTGCAGTCTCAAGCCTGGACTTACTATCCCTGTTGGTCCTCTCTTAATGGCGGAGTCCTCTGCCAACCTGCACGTCTGGATCCCTGCCTGCTGACCGAGTGATTGCTGAACACTTGACTTCAGGAACCTCTGCCTGACTACACCTGCGGTGAAGTAAGAACTCCAGCCAGCTAGTGTGTTCCTCCGCTCTGCAAGAGTCTGTGTCTTGTGCCCGCATTGCTCAGTGACTTTGCATGCTGTGTCGCAGAGTATCAGCTCTGCTATCATATTGACTGAACATTTATCTGGACTTATATGCTATATTGCATTCAGATCATTAATACAATATTGCTTGCGCAACCCACTGTGTCTGTAGTCTCTTTGACCTAGCCACTGGTGTCCAGTTGTATCCACTAGTATCGTGACAACATCACTCACTCCATATAGTCAGTAAATACAGTCTATCGTAGCGGCCATGCGAACCTTTTATAGCCGCGAGCGTCAGGGACCTTCCTGGCTTCTCGGATAGGCCAATCCGAAAACGAGCAGGACTTGAGCACGTGACCTTCGATCTCCAATGGGAGATCACTCCATGGGCATGCTCAGTGGCCTGACATGAGGACTTAGTCCCTGGAGAATCTCGCTGCTGAGCAGCATGTATTGCCATAGATGTGCCAGAGGTGGAAGCAGCAAGCAAACCCATGGAGCTGGTCTGGGCATAGCGCCTGGACCGACGAGTTTGCTGAGCAACCTTCTCTGCGGCTGGAGAGGAATGGGAGACCGCTGGAAGTAAGGCTCGGGATTCTCACTGTGCAGCGACAGAAATCCGACGCATAACAGAGTCTACCCGGCAGACGAAAAGGACAAAGCCATCAAAGTATATGTGATTTTAGATGATCAGGTCATTAGCCAAGTCTGCCTTCTTTGATAGCTTTAACGTCAGAGGACCCAGTGCCCCCTACTCTTTGAAAACTTGTGCTGGTATAGTAGAGACAGCTGGTAGGAGAGCAACAGGCTACGTATTTGAGTCTATAGATGGCCAAATGCGTCTGCGCTTACCAACCATATTGGAATGTAACCAGATTCCTGACAACAGGTCAGAGATACCTTTGCCTGAAGTGGCATCATATCATCCTCATCTGAAGCGTATAGAACACCTGATTCCTAACCTTGACCCAGAGGCTCAAATAGTCTTGCTCCTTGGGAGAGATATTCTACAAGTTCACAAGGTTAGACAACAGATCAATGGCTCGCACAATGCTCCATATGCTCAGAGACTCGACCTTGGGTGGGTCATTGTAGGAGAGATCTGTTTAGGAGGTGCACACAAACCGACAGTGGCTAACAACATGTTTACTAGGACTCTCGAGAATGGACGTCCATCTCTCCTTCAACCATGTGAAAATCACTACTTCATAAAGGAGTTGCTACACAGCACTTCAGCACCAAGTATCTTAGCGAGTCGTGCCAATGATGGTTGCATTCAGAATTGCGATCAAGATCACCTTGGGTGTACGGTCTTCCACAAGACCAAAGAAGATAATCGTATAGCAATGTCATTTGAAGATAGACTGTTCCTAGAGATGATGGAGCAAGGAATGGTGCAGGACAAAATAAAGAGCTGGATTGCATCTCTACCCTTCAAGTCTCAAAGACAACGCTTGCCTAACAACAGAGAACAAGTTTACAAACACTTTGTCTCCCTCATGCATAGCTTCTGTAGTAGACCAAAGATGAAAGACCATTTCTTAGCCTTCATGGAGAAGATATGTAAGAACGGTCATACAGAGTTAGCACCTACACTTCAAGACTTTGAGGACCACTGGCACCATGGTAAACACGTCCACACAGCTCTACAGCTAGAGCAGTTGAAAAATATAATTATCCGAGCTGTACAACGGGAAAACTACGCCAAAGAAATCGACTGTGTAACCAGTCAAAGACCAATACCAAAAGATAGTGTTCTGAGGAAACTCGACCCAGTCATGGATGGAGACGGTCTTTTAAGAATAGGAGGACGCCTTAAAGAGGCAAAAATAGGTTCTGCAGAGAAACAGCCTGTTCCTGGACAACATCACACAGCTATTCTGCTTGTCCAACATTATCACGAGCGGACAAAAAACCAAGGTCGTCTGTTCACAGAGGGAGCCTTAAGAACATCTGGTCTGTGGATAGTTGGAGCTAAGAGTTGTGTGTGCAGATTCATCTTTAACTGTGTTACTTGCAAGAAACTTCGTGGTATGTCACAGATTCCGAAGATGGCAGATCTTCCATATGACCGATTTAGC
Source organism: Dendrobates tinctorius (assembly GCF_039654945.1). Lineage (NCBI taxonomy): Eukaryota > Metazoa > Chordata > Amphibia > Anura > Dendrobatidae > Dendrobates > Dendrobates tinctorius. The sequence continues at coordinate 49,152,706 of NW_027361829.1, read as the reverse complement.
ACAGATCCACCTTTCACCAACATCGGTCTAGATGTGTTTGGTCCTTGGTCTGTGGTTGTCCGACAAACCAGAGGAAGCAACGCAAACGGGAAACGATGGGCGATTGTATTCACTTGTCTATCCATTAGAGCCGTCCACAGAGAGGTAATTGAATCTATGGACACTTCGTGCTTCATAAATGCTCTCCAGCGTTTCATTGCCATCAGAGGACCCATCAAACATATTCGTTCAGACCGAGGCATGAACTTTGTCGGAGCAGCAAGAGAACTGCAACTCTCTTCCAACTTGGATATGAAGGACGTAGAAAAATACCTAAGTGTACATGGGTGTACTTGGACTTTTAACCCACCACATTCTTCACATATGGGAGGTGTATGGGAGAGAATGATAGGTGTCGCAAGGAGAATCCTCGATTCAGTCTTCTTACAGGAAGGATCTGCAAGACTGACACACGAAAGCTTGACAACATTCATGGCCGAAGTGTCAGCCATCATAAATGCCAGACCGTTGTCTCCAATTTCCAGTGATCCTGATGACCCAACTGTTCTCACCCCAGCCCTGCTGCTTACGCAGAAGACCGACCCTAATTGCTCTCCACCTGGAGAATTTAATGTTAAAGACCATTACAGGAGTCGATGGAGACAAGTACAGAGTCTCCCCAATGCATTTTGGGACAAGTGGAAAAAACAGTACCTGCCTACTCTGCAACAGCGAAGAAAGTGGCAAACCAGCAAGCCTAACCTCCAGCCAGGCGATATAGTACTAATGAAAGACTGTCAGTCTCGAAGAAATGAGTGGCCATTAGGTCTCATTACCCAGACATTCCCAAGTAAGGATGGAATCGTAAGTAAGGTGGAAGTAAATATAGGAAAACAAGGCGAGACCAAATTGTTCCTCAGGCCAGTAGGGGAACTTGTTCTGCTGTTCTCGTCCAATAAACACAATAGTGACGTCGGCTGACGTCAAGCGGGGAGTGTTCAGTCCAGCCATATAATTGCTGTTTAGAAGGTCTAGTCATTTTTTATGTCTTTGATTATTACAGACATTGTATTTTTGTGTGTATTAATCCTTCATAGGTAATCATCAGCTATGTATTACCTCATGGTACCTAAGTATTACCTCATGTTACCTATGTATTACCTCATGGTACCTATGTATTACCTCATGGTACCTATGTATTACCTCATGGTACCTATGTATTACTTCATGGTACCTATGTATTACCTCATGTTACTGTGTATTGCAGACTATCTGTATTTTATGCTCTGTGCAGTTATATATTCTGAAATGCTCCTGTTATTGCATCCTATAGTTTCACCCTTTCCTGTCACATCTGCAATCAATAAAAGAAGGTTACAATTTTACAGCCTCTTTTTCTTAAAGAAGACGGGGTTTAGCTACATGTCTCATTGCACAGCCTGCTAACATGTATGAGGACAGTATACCCTGCCTATCTGACGCACTGCACCAAGCCCACTGCACTACACCACACAATGCAATTCTCAAATAGCAACAGAACTGTGGGGGGGTTTTGCAATTTTACCGCACTTGGAATTTTCTTCCATTTTGCAGTACACTATGTGGTAAATTGAATAGCAAAATTTAAAAGTACAATTTTTCTCACATAAAATAAGCTCCTATAAGCCTATATGGATGGAAAAATAAGTAATTTCCCTTGAAAGAAGAGGGAGGATGAAAACTCAAAAATGGAAATTGGTCATGTCGGGAAAGGAGTAAAATAAATTATTTATTCCTTCTAAGGACCTTACAAAGGACCAGTGGACATTTTTTTTTGTCATGCTGAGCAAATGTGATTCGGGCAGCTAAGTAGGAAAGGATTTTTATGGTTACATTAGTGAAATGCCCTTCCTCTAGAGGTAGTATTGGCAGATACTATATCAGCCTTTAAAGTTAGAGTTGGATGTTTTTCTCACAACAATTGGCATTGTGGGTTATAGTGATAGAGAATTTATAACTAGGGGAGAAAGGTTGAACTTGATGATGTTAGGCCTTTTTTCAACCTATTTAACTATGAAAAATCCCATGCTCTCACAATCTTTAAATTGGCCAAAGAAGGCTGAGGAGACTCCATTCCATTTGCTCGAAGAAAAAGAGCACAAACACCCTAAATTATTTAGGGGTCCAGCGCACGGCTAGTCCTCACTTACTATATGAGGAAAACATTATATCTACCATAGCAACAGTCATCCAGGAAGTTCGTTCCTGGCAGCCCCAATGTTTTTCTTTTATGGGCCAAGTACAACGCTAAGGCTGTGTTCACACGTAGCGTTTTTTTTGCGGTGGTTTTAAACACGTGATTTTGCTGCTTAAACGCAAAAAAAGCATCCCATGCAATCCTATGGCATTGCGCACATGCTGTGCTAATGCTGCGTATTTTTCCACGGCGGAATTGTATTGCGGAAAAATATGTAGCATGTTCATTCTTTGGGCAGAATCGCGGGAAAATCCGCACACATAGGAATGCATTGTTCCGCTTACTTTCCGCATGTGACTATGCAAAAAGTAAGCAGAACATTTGCAGATGGTACCCACGGTTTGGAGGAGAGGAGATTCTCCTCCAGGCTTTGGGTACCATATCCCTGTAAAAAATAGAATTAAAATAAAAAATCGTCATATTCTTACTTTCCAGGCGTCACTCGCAATGTCACCAGGCCTCAGCGATGCTCCCGGCAGGTCCCATTCCCAGGGATGCCTTGCGACAATGACTTTTGATGACGTCGTGGTCTCGCGATATCGTAGCAGTCTCGCGAGACCGCGACATCATCAAAGGTCATTGTCGCAAGGCATCACTGGGAACGGGACTTGTCGGGAACATCGCGATAATCGGGAACGCTGCGTGGGACGCCGGAAGGTGAGAAAAACACGATTTTTGTAAAATTATTTTAAACTTTATATCTTTTTACTACTGATGCTGCATAGGCAGCCTCAATAGTAAAAAATTGGTCACACTCATCAAACACTATGTTTGACAAGTGTGACCAACCTGTCAATCAGTTTTCCAAGTGATGCTACAGATCATTTGGAAAACGCTAGCATTTTGCAAGCTAATTACGCTTGCAAAACGCTAGTTTTTCCACGGGAAATAGGCGGGAATTTAAAATGTGGATTTCTCGCATATTTACCGCGGAATGGAATTCCAGAATTCCCGCAGAAATTTCCGCGGGAATTCCACTCATGTGCACATAGCCTAATTGTATTTTTTAAAGCTTACCAGTTGTATTGAAAAATTGAACGGCGGGGGCGTGGCTTGCAGGGGAGCAGAGCGGACGTGTTTTCCAAGAGCTCCTGCTTTCCCCTACTCTAAGCTTACTAAAAGATTGTTAACTTGTGGAATATTTCAGCCACGGATTAATAAGAAGATGCCTAAGAGGTGCAGCAAGAAAAAAAGAATGATTCCTGAGAGAAGAGACCGTCCAACAGGTCCAAGAAGCCTGGGGAGCCTGTCGGGCCCAAGCCTCCACGCTGGATGTAAACAACCCAGCCATGTGACTGATCAGCGCAGCGGGAGGAAAAAACAAGGAGCCAATGAGATCCAGAGGGCAGATCAGACTTCAATGGTGAGCTCCCTTGGGTGCAGAGAGACCCCGACACTAGCTGACACTGCTTTGAGAGGAGATCGGCAGACCGCTTTGAATGCTGGAGCTGCGCGGCGGCAGGGGAGAAGCGATGGTGGAGTCTATGCAGCGTCACAGGTGGAACCAGCTGGGATATCTACAGACGGATCCTCTGCACCTAGAAGCCCGGGTGGACATGTGGAGACTGTGGCAGCGTGGTCCTTGACAGCTGGAGCGGTCCCTGCTTCACAAGATCAAAGCGAGGAGACCGCGGTGAAGGCTGAAGCCACGTGGCTGCAGAAGAGGAGCAGCAGTGGAGACACTGCGGCGCCGCTGCTGGGATCAGCTGTGCCGCCCTCCGATGGATCTTCTACACCGGGAAACCCACGTGGATCTGTTGCGACATCAGCGGTGAGGTCCCCGGCACCTGGAGCAATCCCCGCTGTGAAGGATCATAGCGGGGAGATCGCGGTGAAAGCCGCGGCCGCGCGACAATGGAGGATCCGTGACGGGGGATCTTCTTCCTTTCCTTCTTCTCCGGTGAGCGGATCCGGGGGGTCGCCCATTTGTGATGGATCTGGGGATATTAAGGGACAGTCGGGAGTCCGATCAGCGGCATGCATAGGGCCGCTGGGGGCCTCTGAAGTCAGAGCCATACAGGCTTCAGGGGAGAACTTTGGTCAGATGACTACATCAGGTGTTGCAACAGCGCAGCCATTGGAATATAGCAGTGCTGAGGTTCCTGCACCTTTGTTGGATTCTGGTGTCCGCACAGCACTATCGGTGGAGGAGGAAAATGGGGGAAAAGAGTCCGACGTTGTAGTAGTCCTCCAGGAGAGATGTAGCAGAGCCGAAACGATTGAACTACCGCTACTTACCGTAAATCTACCGCAGATTTATCATTATGTACACCTGTTACATCATTAACTCCTTCTATCAAACATCTTAATAGTGTTTTGCGACATGATGCAGCGGAATTTATACCATTAAACACAACTAAACAATTATTAGATGGGGAGATAAAATCACCGTACTATGGGGGGGCCCGGTCATCCCGTGGGATAGATCTCAATATGGGATTTCAAAAAAGTGTTGGGGACAAGCGATTATTAGTAGATTCTGGTATTGACAAGGGGCTACAAAAAAATGGCTTTCATGAAAAATCAGTTTGCGTTTCCTCTAGACAGGAAGAGTTTGGGCTGGATAATATTCTCCAGTCTATGAAGGAAGAGTCAAGTGCTTTGTTTGCTCGACTTGAAAATGACCTTTTCGCTTTATACACAAATAGGGAGGTTTCTTCTAATCACCAGTCGGGACTAAATTATAATAAGTCACAACCATCGTCTGACGGTGGGGAGGAATTAGAAAATGCAGACTCGGAGGCCTCTGGGGAGGAGGTAGCCTCTCTCGGGGACTCAGAAAACGATCTGATTGATTCAGTTGATATAAGCGATACGGATGAGGCATCTTCGATACGTTCCTTCATGTCTGAGAGCTCTATCAGTAATGGAGAATCTGGTGATAATAAGTCTTCTCAAGATGATAAAACTGATATAGCTCAAGAAAAGACAGAGACTGATGTTAAGGAGGTATTTACTGATCCATTCTCGCTACATAATATATTGGTTCCTGGGAGTTTCCCCGTTGAGGATTTCCTGATTAAATCATGCAAAACCTTTTTAATTTCGTTGAATGATCTGGGGATTAGCAGTGTGGGAGACCCGGGAATAGACAAAATTAAAATATTAGGAAACTCGATTAAGCAACTTATGAAAAGTATCTTTTCAATTATAGTCAGCGAGAATGTAATAAAACCTAACACTACACCTGATATTTCCCTCTCTACAGTAAAATCTACGTTTAAACAATCTGAATTCTCCTCCTCTATTGAAGCATCAAAATTTCACGAGCTCTCGGATTCTTTGAGGGATATACAGAAGGAGATTGCCTCATTCAGATGTTCGTTGTCCAATTTTGAGGATTTGAAGAGGAAAAATAATGTAAAAATCAGGGGTATTCCCGAGTCAGTTCAACCAACTAGATTGAGGGAGTATGTTTCCTCAATGATGTCTTACTTATTTCCGGAAACTAAAGGTAAAAATCTAATTGAAAAAATATTTAGGATTCGTAGACCTTCCTCCCTGCCGTCTGACTTAACTAGAGATGTTATTGTCTCATTTTATCCTAACTGGGTCAGAAACACCCTTCTTGGTTTAACAAAAAATTCTAGTTTTCTTTCGTCTCCCTATAAAAACTTAGTTTTTTTTAAGGATCTGTGTAAAAACACTATACAAAAACGTAGGTCATTTTTACAAATAACAACTGAGCTTCGCCGGGCTAGTATTGACTATAATTGGTCCCAAAATTCTACATTAATCGTGAGATATGCTTCAAACATAATTCATATTCTGTCTCCGCGGGATGGTATAGACTTCCTTAGAGATGCTGGACTTATTTCTAATAATCATCTTCCCAAAAATTTACATTCATCTGTGCAAGACCTCTGTTTACATCATACCTGAACTTGGGATCTCGATTGGATTTTATTATCGTGAAACCTTGGACTCACTGGGACCTTTCAAAGCTTTTCACATATATGTCAGATATAATTGTGATCTGAGGTTTTGATCTTTAAGGAACGCTCCAGCCTTCCTTCCAAACGCCCTCTTAGCGATTTCTGTGCTGATAGAATTTTTGCCTGAAGTTGACGGGTATGAAATTGTGCCCACCTGACCGCTGGAATACATGCTGTCAAGGTGCCTAGTAAGGACATCGCGCCTCTCAGGGTCGTGTGAGGTTGGTCTAGGGCCGCCAACGTCATATTCCTCACCTTTTCCATCATGGCCTCTGGTAACAGACAAGTTTGTTGTTCTGAGTCCAGGATGAACCCTAGAAAAATCTGTCTCTTTAGGGGTTGTAGTTTTGTTTTTTTGATGTTTACCATCCACCCGAGTTTCTGTAGGGTATTTTTTACCCTTTCTACCTGCTCTGTGCAGTGGTGTTCTGAGTTGCCCACTATAAGAAAATTGTCCAACTAGGGAATTATAATTGTGTTCTGGATTCGGAGGAAGGCTGTCATCTCCGCTACGACTTTCGTAAACACTCTCGGGGCTATGGATATGCCGAATGGAAGGGCTCTGAATTGAAAATGTCTGAGATTGCCCTGGATGTAGAGAGCTACTCTTAAGTATCTTTGATAATCTGGGTGGATCGGGATGTGATAATAGGCATTCTTTAGATCGACTACGGCCATAAAACAATTGTGGTGTAGTAGTTTTATGGCCGAAGTTACCGATTCCATTTTGAAGGTCTGATTTTCTCTCCACTGATTGAGGCCTCTGAGGTTTATAATTGTTCTGAATGACTGGTCCGGTTTTTTATCAGGAAGAGGGGTGAGTAGAAGCCCGTTCTCTCCTGTCCACTTGGGACTTCGGTCAGAACGCTTTTGTCTAGCAGACTTAAGATTTCTGACTCCAGGGCCAATTGTTCTTCTATCCCCTTCCTGAAGGGGGGTCACCACAAATGATGCTCTCGGCCGCTGAAAAAACGGGATTTTGAGGCCTTTTCTTATGATGTTTAAGATCCAGGCATTGGAAGAGATACCTTCCCAGGCCTGGGAAAAGAGCATCAGTCTCCCCCCTACCGGATGTCATGCCTGCCATGCCGCTTTGCCCCCAGTGCTGGGTCCCTGCGGGCGCCCTGGAGGTCTCTCAGGTCTTATGCTGCAAGATCCCTGGAGCAGTGTGCACATGCACCTCGTGACTGTTGTGCTGCAAGATGCCTGGAGCAGTGTGCATGCGCACCTCACCTCATGGCTGCATGCCGTGGCTGTGTGACCCGTTGTCTCTACTCTGCCTCTCGGCAATCCTCTGTGTTCCTGAAGACCCTGATCATGTGACCTTTCCAGCACTGTCTGATGCAGCAGTTCTCTCTGTGTTTCTGGATCCCCTTATCCTGTGACCTTTCCTTTGTTCCAGCACTGTCTGACCCAGCTAACCTCTCAGTGTTTCTGGAGCCCCTGATCATGTGACCTTCTGTATGGTCCAGCCCAGTCTGATCTAGCAATGCTCTCTATGATCCTGGAGGATCTGAACCGGAAGTTCCCTCCTGGTCCTGACCCGGAAGTGCAGGTGCTAATGCCCTATATCAGACCACCCCTTCCTATGGTTGGGGCCTGATTACCATGTTGCTTCCCTGCATGGCTGCTTGTTCTACTCGGTCGCTCCCCGTATTCTGTGCCCCTGCACTCTGCCCTGTCGTGCGTCTCTGCACACGCTCTGTGCTTGTATTCTGCCTCTTGTCCTGTGCCATGTCTTGTGTTGTCTTTTTGTGCCATGTTTTGTCTGTCATGCTTTGACTTGTAGTCCTTCCTGTGTTCTCTGCCTTGCCTGTTTTGCCATGTCTTGCTTTTGCTATGCTTTGACTTGTAGTCCTTCCTGTGTTCTCTGCCTCTGCCTGCTTTGCCATGTCTTGCCTTTGCTATGCTTTGACTTGTATTCCTTCCTGGGTTCTCTGCCTTTGCCTGCTTTGCCATGTCTTGCCTTTGCTCTGCTTGGTGCTCTGTTGTGCCTCCTGGCACACGCACCATTCCTTCTCTGTCCTATGGTGCTTCTCAAGCACATTTCCAGGCTAGTCTCAAGGTTCTTCCTTGACCCGGCTCTGGGCTTCGGCCTACGCTCCGCTGGTACCCCTGTTTTTTGTCTGGTACTCTGTTGTGCCTCCTGACACACGCACCATTTCTACTCTCTGACCTATGGTGCTTCTCCAGCACATTTCCAGGCTAGTCTCAAGGTTCTTCCTTGACCCGACTCTGGGCTTCGGCCTACGCTCCACTACTAGCTCTGTATTCTGCCTTGCTTTGTGGTGCCTCCTGGCACACTCTCCTTTCCTGTACTCTCTCTGACCCCGTTCTGTGCTTCTGCCTACGTTCCGCTCTTTGCTTTGTCTTTTCCTTGCCCTGTCTGGGTTTCCCTTCCACTTGTCTTGTTGTTTCAGTACCGACCTGTTGGTCGCGTCACACAGGACAGTGTCACGTGTCAGTCTTGTTGTTTTAGTTACCGGCCTTCAGGTCGTGTCACACAGGACAGGCATACGTGACAGATTGCCCCTTGCCCGCCTCCTGTACCTTAGTCGTGCCTCTTGCTTGTGTCTCAGCCGTGTGCACTGGCCAGTGAGGCGTGTCTCCTGCCTTGAACCCTGGCGTGGCTCCTAGCATGCACCCTGCCTTGAACCCTGGCGTGGCTCCTAGCACGCACCCTGCCTTGAACCCTGGCGTGGCTCCTAGCATGCACCATGCCTTGAACCCTGGTGTGGCTCCTAGCACGCACCCTGCCTCGAACCCTGGCGTGGCTCCTAGCATGCACCCTGCCTCGAACCCTGGCGTGGCACCTAGCACGCACCCTACCTTGAACCCTGGCTTGCCTGCCGGATTCCCGAAACCTGCCGACCACTGCCAGAGGTCCGGAACCAGATGACTGCGGCCTGATGTCCGGAGCTGATTTCCGCAGCCTGATGCCTGGATCCTGTAGATCGTTGCCAGTAGTCTGGAGTCCGATGCCAACGCACCCTGCCTTGAACCCTGGCGTATCTTCTAGCACGCACCCTGCCTTGGACCCTGGTGTGTCTCCTAGCACGCACCCTGTCTTGGACTCTGGCGTGTCTCCTAGCACGCATCCTCTCTTGAACTCTGGCGTGTCTCCTAGCACGCATCCTCTCTTGAACTCTGGCGTGTCTCCTGCCTTGAAACCCTGGTGTGTCTCCTAGCACGTATCCTGCCTTGGACCCTGTTATGTTTTCTAGCACGTATTATGCCTTGAACATTTGGCGTGCCCCTGCACGCACTTTGCTGTGTTTCACTGTTTATGCCTTGCACCTGATTAAATCTTGAAACCACATTTATTGAAGAAACCCGGTGACCTCGCTTTATGTTTTGCATCCTGCTCGTTCCTGTTGTTAGACACTCACTAGTGTCCCCCTGAGCCGGCCGTCTGGTCCCCTTGGTCTTGCCCCTGACACTCCCTGTATAGGGGGTGGTTCCTCACAAGGTCAGCTCGCCCTCAGTGGGTGGGTGCCATGACCCAGAGGGTCCACTCAAAAAATCAGCTCAGCAGAAGCTGAGTCCGTCACACCGGGCTGTCGGCGTCATTGTGGGGATTTTTTTGAGGATAAAGTGGCTCCTACGAACATGAATCCGGACTTCTTCCTTTTGTCCTCCCATCTTTTCCTATCCCCTGGAGGACGGCCCCTGTTGAATTTCCCTCTCCGCAAGGACGGCATTCTTTGATCTCCTAGAAACCTGGGGAAGCCCTTCTTTCTATCGCTTGCTTTTTCCAAGATGTCATCTAGATTTTTTCCAAATAAAAATTGACCATCACACGGAAGAGAGCACAAGTTAGCTTTAGACTTTAGGTCTCCTGGACAACCTTTAAGCCACAATGCGCGCCTTGCGGCGTTTGATAACCCCGCTGCTCTCGCTGTCAGTCTCAGGGAATCTGAAAAATGAGGATGAATGAACTCATGGAGATCAACATCCAACACTGCGGAGACACCATCACATGTTTCTCAACGCAGTGATTCTAGAGCAATGCCCCCATACCTTATGGGAAATATGTAAAAACATGCAAAACACAAGCCGCAGAGACACCATCACATGTTTCTTAACGCAAGCAATGACTAGCCAGGTCTTTCCCCGGGAAGGAACAACCATGGGAAGGGCAGTCTCCAATGAAGGAAACCACCTATGCCAAAACATGGTATCCATCCACAGACAACTGTTTCGGGGTATTGTCCCTCATCAATGTGGAGTAGGAAACTGGCCAGTAGGAGCAAAGCCTAGTAGAAGACTGTGAAAAATGAGGATGAATGAACTCATGGAGATCAACATCCAACACTGCGGAGACACCATCACATGTTTCTCAACGCAGTGATTCTAGAGCAATGCCCCCATCCCTTATGGGAAATATGTAAAAACATGCAAAACACAAGCCGCCAAAACATGGTATCCATCCACAGACAGCTGTTTCGGGGTATTGCCCCTCATCAGTGTGGAGTAGGAAACTGGCCAGTAGGAGCAATGCCTAGTAGAAGACTGTGTTTTTACATATTTCCCATAAGGGATGGGGGCATTTTTTCCCTCGAGACCTTTGAAGCGAGTTTCTCTTCCAGCTGCTGTAGCCAAATCATTAAGGAACGTGCTGTGCAGGTGCCGGCTATTGCCGGTTTTAGTCCTCCTGCCGCTGCTTCCCACATATGCCTTAGGTAAGAATCCGCTTTTTTATCTAGCGGGTCTCTAAGCACACCTGAGTCTTCCAGGGGCAGGGCCGATTTTTTTAGATGACCTAGACACTGCTGCGTCAATCTTTGGGACTTTGTCCCATATCTCTGTGTCTTTATGTTCAAAGGGGTATCTCCTTTTAAAGGAGGAGGGAAGTGCTCCTGATCTTTCAGGCTTCTTCCATTCTCTTTCAATGAGTGCCTGGACTTTCTCATTGACTGGAAAGGTGCGTTTCTTTCTTTCCTGTAGAACATGACGTCTTTCAGAAACTTAGCCGTTTTTTCCTTCTCTAGGCCCATGGTTACCCTAATGGCTTTGAGGAGAGCAGCCGTATCCTCTACCGGAAAACACGGCTTGCCACCCGTGTCACTATCCAAGGAGGAGGACAGGTGTTCGGCCTGATATACAGCCGAGGAGGAGTCTGAGGAAGAACTAGGGGAGTCTTTCCTACTCTATTTCCTTTTCTTTCACAAAACACTTTAAGTGAGCCTTCCACCTTGGACCTGATGTCTGAGGTTAGTTGCAAAGCTCGCGCCTCCTCCGCCATGGTTCGCTGGATACAACTGGCGCAAAGGTCCTTCTGCCAATCTCTCGCTAGAGGGCTCCTACATATGGCACAATCCCTATTGTTTCTCTTGCTCCCTGCTTTTTTGGCCTTTTCCTAAGGAGATTAACACACAATAAGGACCCTATTAACAACATGCTAACATTCATGGAGATCACTCACTACCCATAAAGTCGGGTCCCGGACTCGGAGGCTGTGGTGGAGCACGTGACCTGTGCTCTCTGGACATCGAGGAGTCTCCCGACCTGTGGCTCGGGTGACTGCTGCTTTTGCCCCTTGAACGGCTCCGCACTGACGTCCTTCCTCCTTTAAATAGGTCCGTTCCGGTGAGCGTTCTCTTTCTCCCCTCCCCCTGCGACCGCCGGACAACCGCTATTCTTCTTAATGCGGCCGGCGTCGCACCAGGCGCCATCTTGCCGTCGCCTCTGACGTCAGCCAGCACGCTCCCAGGATGCCCCGCGCCGCTGACTTCAGTGGCCGGAAACCGCCCCGGCTCTCCCTGTCATGTTGTGAGGGAGAAGGTTCGGGGCACGTTTGAGGGGAGGGAGGCACGGAGGAGCGCCCCGGATCACAGAGGCCCCCTAGCCGCACCCGCACGAACCCGGAGCCTGCAGAAGGACCCCGGGGACTGCGCTTCCAAGAGACCGACGGCCGGCGCTGCAGGTAAGCCGACCTGCTCTTCCCGCGCCGGGACGGCCCTGGGCTCTTCATCCATGACGGCCCTGGGCTTTTCATCCATGACAGGCACCACCGCTGTCAGACTGGGATTCCCTTCCTAGGACAGGAACCCAACTGAATCGGGGGAGAGGTGCCGCCCCTTATATTTCAGTAGGTTCCTGTCCTGGTGGAGCGGATCCCTCTTGAGTGCAGACCTTTCTCAAGCCCGAAAGGTCTGCACTCAAGACCGAAATGTCGCCATATGGGCTATTAAATAACACTTCTTTCTAAAATTTCATATGGTGTGCTGCCTCCATCTTTTTTGATTTCTAAATATATATATATATATATATATATATATACCGTATTATGAATATTTAATAAATCTATTTCTGTTATACATACAGGTATATACTATGTACAGGGGATACTATGCCCGGGCAACGCCAGGCTCTTCAGCTAGTTGCCTAATATATGAAGGATGAGATAGCTGGGAAACAATCTAATAATGACAGCCTAAGACAACACTGAAAGAATTTGAATGTCTCTATCTACCTTTTAGTTTGGCTTTGTATTTCACATCGTATATGAAATTGTCCTGTATAACGTTCTTACTTAGATGCACTGGGGAGTGGGGTGGGTTGTATTTTATTGGACAACAATTATATAAAATGGTCATTTTCTGTTTACTGGGCTCGTGTTGTTGGGGTTAGTAATCGTTTTATCTGCTGTGATTATGTAAAGTGACCAAATAAAAAATATATACATTTAACATAAAAACCTAACTTAAATCGTAGGTAATTTTCTGCTGACACATTCCCTATACCATATATTACAAAGCCAGTATTATAAGAACTATAATTTTTTTTATTTTTTTTTGCAGTTATATAGATAACCAGTCCAAGTAATGCTTAAGTTCAAACCAAATTAGAAAAGTGGGTGTGCAATGACATTACTTGTTTCTTTTACTATATAAAATCATCACTAAAAAAAATGCAGTTGGCCTTTTACCTTCACTTATGTGCATTATTAAGGTAACCACAGCACATGAATGGGAGGTTTGAGGTTCTTGCCACAGTCACCGTTTGATGTGTAGGAAATAACTGGCATTCACAACAAATGTGCATCAGAACTTTAATTGTGTTTTTGTAATATTTTGTGATGCACTATGAGACCTTTTGCTCACAAGTGTCCATCTCCATTTGTTTGTCTTTGATCCTTATTGGATAAAGAGGGACATATGCCACAAACATGTCTGAGATATTCAAAGTCATATGTGAGTATGGCTTTATCTTTGTATGTTTATATTGCTGTTAGGCCTATGTAATGCAGCACATGCTGGAATAGTTTCATCATATATTGAATTACAGGATGTGTTTTATTAGACCCAGATAGCAATGGCAGATAGAACTAGAATCAAGTCAGTGTTTTTGTTTCCAAGCATCTTTTCCAATTCTCCTATTCCCTACTGGACAAGTAATATTCTGCTATATCTCCAGGTTTAGTTAAAGAGAACCTGACATTAAATAATAACCTGAAATCATAGTTATATATATATATGACAGTGATGGAATTCTAAAGATGTGTTGGTCTCCTCCTCTTGCATTATATGGTAGCTCCAGTGAATTCTGGTGCATGTGCAGTTAAACAAGGTATACTGGCTTCGACTTCATCTCCACACTGCACATGCACAGAGACCCGATAGAGATGTCTTCTAATGTCAAGAGAGAAGAAACCAGGATTAAGGGTACCGTTACACATAGCGATGCACCAGCGATCCCGACAACGATATGGATCGCTGGTGCATCGCTAAGTGGTCGCTAGTGAGTGACATCGCAGGGGTCGGAGGTCGCTACTTACCTGTCAGACGCAGCGATCCTGACGTCCTCCCGCCCGCGTCCATGCGTTGCACGTCGTCGCCGCAGGAAGCTGACGACGAGAAATGATCTAGGACCTTCTCGCGCGACCAGCGATGAGCAGCGGGGGAGCCGGTCGGAGGTAAGTATCACATGTAGCGATATCGCTAGCAATATCGCTGCTACGTCACAAAATCGGTGACTTTACAGCAATATTGCTTAACTCCTTGTCTCCTTACAGATATTTGCCACTACTTTACAAAATTATTTTTTTACTTTAACTCCTTTACCCCCAATGTGGTTTGCAGTCCAATTTTGACAATTCTGGCCAGTGTCACTTTATGAGGTCAAAACTCTTGAACGCTTCAATGAATCCCACTGATTCTGAGATTGTACTTCATGGTGGTGGTAAAATTTATTCGCTATAACTTGCGTTAATTTGTGAAAAAAATAGAAATTTGGAACATTTTGCAATTTTCAAAATTGCATTTGTTATGCCCTTAAAATTTCACAAAAATAGTTAATAAATAACATTTCCTATGTCTACTTTACTTCTGCACAATTTTTTTTGGTTAGGAAGTTATAAGAATTAAAAGTTGACCAGCGATTTTTCATTTTTCCTGCAAAATTTACAAAACCATTTTTTTAGGAATCATACATTTGAATTGATTTTGAGGGGTCTATATGACAGAAAATACCCCAAAGTGACTCCATTCTAAAAACTGCACCCATCAAGGTGCTCAATACCACATTCAAGAAGTTTATTAACCCTTCACGTGCTTCATAGGAATTTTTGGAATGTGGAAAAAAAAATGAACATTTAACTTTATTTCACAAAAAATTTACTTCAGATCAAATTTTTTTTTTATTTTGACAAGGGTAACAGGAAAAAATTGACTCCATAATTTGTTGTGCAATTTCTCCTGAGCATACCAACATTACATATGAGGGCGACAGAGCTTGGAAGGGAAGGAACGCTATTTGACTTTTTGAATGCAAAATTTGCTGAAATAAATGGCAGATGCTTTGTCGTGTTTGGAGAGCTCCAGATGTGTCTAAACAGTGAAAATCTCCCAAAAGTGACAAACATTTTGGCAACTACACCCCTCAGAGAACTGATCTCAGAACTTTACAACAATGAGCCATGAAAATAAAAAATAAAAATAAAAAAAAAATCACATTTTCCCTACAAAAATGTTACTTTAGCTCCAAATTTTGTATTTTGATAAGGGTAATAGGAGATATTGCACCATACAATTTGCAGTGCAATTTCTCCTGAATAAGCCAATACCTATATGAGGGAGAAAACCACTGTTTTTGCACACGGCAGGGCTCCAAAGGGATGGAGCGTCATTTGACTTTTTAATGTAAAATTTCCTGGAATCATTAGCGGACATCATATACCATTTGGAGAGCCATTGTTGTGCCTAAACAGTGGATACCCCCCACATGTGACACCATTTTGGAAACTAGACCCCTCAAAGAATGTATTTAGATGTGTGGTGAGCACATTGAACCCTCAGGTGCTTCACAGAAGTTTATAATGTTGAGCCATGAAAATAAAAAAAAAACAAATTTTCCCCCAAAAAATGTTATTTTGGCCCCAAATGTTGTATTTTCATAAGGGCAACCCGAAAAATTGCACCATACAATTTGTTGTGCAATTTCTCCTAAGTACGCTGATACCCCATATATGGGGGAACACTACTTTTGAGGCACAACGCAAAACTCAGAAGGAAAGAGGCACCATGCCGGAGTTCAGATTTTGCGGGAATGGTTTGAGGGTGCCATGTCACATTGGCAGAGCCCCTGAGGTGCCAGAATAGCAGAAACACCCCATTTGTGAACTTATTTTACAATTTACACTCCCAATGAATTCATCTAGGGGTGCTTCTGTTCAGCGGTGTCCTTTTTAGAAGTGCACAAAACTGTGGCCGACTGCACTTTTATGCAATCCCAAAAAGACGGACACCGCTGGATCACAGATCAGACGGCATGTACAATGTGTCCTCGGCCTCATTATAGGAAATCTTCCGCCGGGGGTTCTGTCTGACTCACATATTTCAGAGATTTACATGGAAACCCCGATGCAGATCGCAGGATACATGTGAGCCGAGCTATAGGGTATGTGCACATGTTGCGGATTGGCCTGCAGAATTTTCCGCACAGAATCTGCATCTCTTGGCAGAAAACACGGGCCAAAATGCTTGTGGATTTCATGCAGAATTGATGCGGATTTGTTGCGGATTGTCATGCGTTTTTTGATGTGCGGATTTGCCTTACTCAATGTATAGTCAATGGGTGCAGAATCCGCACAAAGAATTGACATGCTGAAAAAAACGCAGTGGGATTAATCTCTGTAGGGAATCTGTCAGCAGGATTTAGTTATGTAATTTGAGGGCAGCATGAGGTAGGGGTTGAGACACTGATTTCAGCAATGTGCCACTTACTACACTATGTACTGTTGTTTCAATACTGTGTGTGTTTTATCAGCAATAGATTATCACTTCCTGACTAGCTGCTGTGTGCCCAGTGGTCAAACCACTCCCCCAGCACTGATTAGCAGCTTTCTGGCAAAATACAATATACATAGAAAGCTGTGGTGTGGGCAGGGTTATCTTTCTTAGCTCTGCTACATGCTACTTCTAAAAACTCTGTGTCACAACTGCTACGTCCAGTAAACTAAGTGATACCGCTGGAATCAGGGTCTCTTTTCCTACATTATACTGCTCTCCGATGAGTTAGAAAAAACCTGCTGACAGATTCTCGTGAAGGTCCGTATCAGAAAGGGATAGTTTTAAAAAGCTATAACTATTATCTGTAACACTATGGCGGTGAAGGAGGTACATGATTGAACACAGGGTCCCACTAATGCAAGATAAAGTAAGGTTAAAATCTTTGTCTAGGGTACAAAAAAAACCCAATTTTTATCTGCACTTGCCCTTTTGGCGCTATGGGAGTGTTTCAGAAATGCTTCAGGTACGCTTGCATTTAATACAGTCTTGTTTTTAATATATTTAGAAGGCCATAATGGCACAGCGTATCTAAAAAAACGTAGAGTAGGACTGCCCCATCTGAGAATGCCGTGACATGGTGGGGTGGTTCAAAGAATTGATCAATTGTTTTCCAAATGTCTCAGTTTAAAGTACAGTTAGAAATCAATATGTGCATATGCACTTTATGTATTGCATACTAACCATAGGCAGCGCTGGCTTCTTGGCTTTTTTACTCACTGACTCAACATGTTAGACTCTGAGTCAATGAGATCTATCAGGCCACCATACCCGGGGTCATCAGATGACATCAGAGTACTATGGCAATGATCAGCACCTGCGATTATGGTCACATGGATCGATTGTGCCATAGGGGGTCTTTTAACCCCCTTTTAACCACTTAAATACTGGTGTCACAATTGACAGTGGTATTTCAAGGGTTAATCGACCCTGTTTGATTTCAAAACTGGTTGGTGCCAATTCCAAAGCGTGTCAGCTGTCCTGTAGAAATTTAACAGCGGGGCGGCGCTATTTACCTATTCCCAATAGCTGTAAATGGCAATGAGGGTATAAGGTCCATTAATGATCGACGTTTTAATGTGTATCAGCGGTCATTAAGGAGTTAAAAAAAACATTGAAATAGGCAAAAGTGTTCTGTACTAAATAATAGCTATAACTATTGCGTTAAAGGGAATATGTCAGTAGGTTTTTCCTATATAATCTGAAAGCAGCATGGGGTAGGGGCAGAGACACTGATTTCAGCGATGTGTCACTTATTAGACTGTGTGCTGTAGTTTCAATACTATCAGCATTTTAAAAGCAGGAGATTATCACTACTGGACTAGCTGCTCACGTGCCTCCTGGTCCAACCACGCCCCCAGCACAAATTAGCACCTGTCCATATACAACGTACATAGAGAGCTGCTAATCAGTGGTGTGGGCGAGGAAAGCTTTCTGAGCACTGCACCATCTACAGCAGAGAAAGCTCTATAAGGCCTCTTTCACACGTTCGTATATTTCAGTACCGGAGATGTCCGTGTGTGTACTACGTGTGGCACACGTGTGGCAACCGTGTGCAACCCATGTGCCGCATCAGTACCACATGGATGGCCGCCGGGGAAGAAGCGCTACTGTAAGCGCTGTTCCCTGGCGGCAGGTGCTAAACGCAGCTTTCATCCATTCTCACTTGCTCTGCCGTGATCAGCGCGAGCAGAGGAGAATGAATGAATGAAAAACTGACCTGCTGTGAACTCAGGACCGTGGGAGAATGCAAGTGATGAGGTCACTGTGACAGAGCTTGAACTGCCGTGACCTCATCACTTGCATTCTCCCACGGTCCTGAGGTCACAGGTGTTCAGGCCAGCAGCGAGCACAGACTCAGTGACGTCACCGCTAGTTACTGATCCTGCGCCGGCTGCTTCTCATTCATTCATCAGTAGTTCACAGGGGCGGTCGCATTAGCAACGCTCCGGTTGTAACTGATTATTCCCCAGATATGGATTACGCGGTTAGACTGAACACCGGACAGGTATGGTATATTGTTGTTTTATTATATTAAATTTTATTACAGGAGATCGAAGGCATCGCTTTGATTAGCAGAACAATAAAGATGGCAAAACTGTGAGGTGTTTTATTTCATTAAAAGACTTTATTCATGCTGTGCGTTTATTTAACCCCTTCACAACTATAATAGTAATGGATAGGTGTCTTATTGACACTTCTCCATTACTAAGCCGGGTTTGATGTCACCTTACAATAGAAAGGTGACATTAACCCCCCCCATTACCACACTTGCCACTGCTACAGGGCAAGAGGAAAATAACGGGCAAAGCTCCAGAATTGGTGCATCTAATAGATGCACCTTTTCTATGCAGCTGCGGGCTGCTGTTTTTAGGCTGGGGGGGCCATATTCATTGCCCCTTTCCAGCCTGAGAATAGTAGCCTGCACCTGTGAGTTTTGCCGGGTTGGTTCAAAAACATAGGGGGACCCCACATTTGGGTTTTGCTGATCGCGGCAGAGCAGGGGAGAATACTGACAGCCACGTTTAGCACCAGCCGCCGGGGAACAGCGCTTACAGTAGCGCTTCTTCCACTGGCGGCCATCCATGCGCACGGAGGACATCAATGTGTGCTCTCTGTGTGCAGGACGTTTTGCAGCTCGTGCGTCTGGGAGAAAACGGACATGTCAGTGTGTTTTGCACACGGACACACAGTCCGTGAAAACATGCTGACAAGTGCATAGACCCATTCATTTGAATGGGTCTACATGTGTCAATGTCTCTGGTACATGACAAAACTGTCACCACACGTACCGGAGACACGGACGTGTGAAAGGGGCCTAACACATCTGCTGCACCCAGTAAAGTAAGTGATACATCTCTGGAATAATGATCTCTTTTCCTACATTATCCTGCTCTCAGATGAGAAAGAAAAAAAAATCATTGGTGACAGATCCCCTTTAAATGTAGGTAAAAGACTGTTTTTATAAGGGAATTTCCAAAAACTGGAGAGTGGGTGTACACACGTTAGAAAATACAAAGAACAATAGGTGCTTTGATGCAAATGTCTGCACTTTTGTAAAGGACCCATTATATATAGAATTACATTTTTATTAGTTCCTTTACTTTGGTGCCTAATATCTAACAGCTAAATGCAACTGTAATAATTGTTGTAATAAAATAAAACTTAATTACCTGTGAGGAAAGTAGGTTGCAGTCAATGTGCATTCCTTTCCCAGTTTTCATTTTTTGCAGTAAACCAGCCATAATGGCTCCATGAGCATATAGCCCTGTTGCGAGGTCAGTCATAGCTACACCTGGGCGTACAGGATCTCCATCCTAAAAAATCAACATATTTTTATTAGATTCCACAGTAGCTCTGCTGATTTACAGGAAATATTTTCTATAATTATGGTAGCTACTATTACAGTAAAGAAGCTACCCACCACATATTTGCTCTTATAAGCAATAAGAAAATGTATCACCTTTGTAGAATACGTTTTTGTTTTTCTGATTGCATATTTTCATTTATTTTTTTTATGTATATATGCCTGGGCTGCTGCTCAAAAAAACGCAATTCAGAGATGTTTCTCAGCAGCACTGACAAAGCAAAGTCAGAAAACATCTCATTGACTTCTACGGGAGAATGATTTAGGCATGCCGTGTGAACACCAAAGTTAAATTCGCCTTTACTAAAAGGGATTATCCGCATGACCCCCCCCTTAAACGGTTAATTATACTAAGTGTTTGTGAAGTCCACAATAAAGGTCAGCAATTTAAATGCTACAATTGCTAACAAATGTCACTGGAAAAGTTTCAAGAAATACTTTGTAGCACTTTTGGTGCAAGTTTTGGGGATCAAAAAAATTGATTTGCCACTTAACAGAACCTCTAACAGATTGCCTAAAGATAATGATGGCACATTGGATTTGGAAAACAGTATATCAGAACCTTTTTTTATCAGATAAGAAGAACAATAAAATAAATCTACAAAAACATAGAAATGTCACCTCAGGTCCTGTAATATGCATCAAGCCAGACATTGCACATGCTACGGCATCATATCCTGCTCTTTTAAACAAAGGTCCTGTTTGCCCATAACCTGCATATAAAAAAAACAAAGTATTTGAAAAAAGTGCTGTGTATGTCCAGTAAAGCAAGAAATCTGCAAGGATACAAGCTGCCTAGAATTGTAAGGTAATCTGCTTTGTTTAATAATATATAACACAAAATTGGGCAACTGGAGTCAACTCAAAACTGTAGACAGGCAGAGGGTCAGGATGGGCTGCAGACACAAAACAAGGTCAGGATACAACCTGGGTGGAACAGGACATGCCTTATCTTAGACAATAAACTACCTGGTTAGCCAGGGGCCACTTAGAAGGGTATTCTCAAGTTTGGAAATTATTCCTGGTCCACCATATATGCAATAACGTCAATATCTCTGGGGTCTGAGCACTAGGCTTCCCACCAATCCCAAGAACTGATGCTCTGAAAAGCCCCATATTACTGGAGCAGTGTTCGATCATACATACTGCTGCTTCATTCATTCTTAACAGGACAGTTGGAGACATTCGTGGGCTATACTTGGGGTTTGTCCGCACTAAGAATGAATTGTCAGTGAGCATGATCGATCACCAATCCATTCCCATGGTGCTGGTCTAGTCTGGTCTCTGGCCAGATGTCAAAAAGTAGTTTTTCCCCCCAAAAAAACATTTCAAACAAAGATATACCTAGCTGCAGACTCTGATTCATCCTGCCAGCGGTTTGGGCAGCACCTTTTAAGGGTGTAAGATGGCCGCTGGAGGGGACCTTGACGGGAGATACCATATTATAAGACGCACCGGTCTATAAGACGCATCCAGGTTTTAGGCTACTTTCACACTAGCGTTTTTTTGCGCCGCGTGCGCAGTCCAAACGCAAACAAAAAACACATCAAGCGTTTTGCATGCGTTTGCTTATTTTATGCACATGCGTTTTAACCGGTTTGACTCTTAAAACGCATGCGATTTTAAACGTTGACGTGCGCATGTCCATGCACACGCCAGCGTTCCCATAGACTGTAATGTGTTATTTTTGCGCATTCCATTTATGCGCATGCGTTTTTTTGACACAGGTTGGGCGCACAAAAAATGCAACAGGGTGCGTCAGGCGCATAGGCGCACACTGCAAAAAAACACAAACGCATACAAACGCTTACAAACGCTAGACAATGCGCACCCATGTTAAACATAGGGGCGCATTGAGCATGCGCATGTATGCGCACGTAGCGCAAAAAAAACGCTAGTCTGAAACCAGAGATGGAAATTAGGGAAAAATATATTTGAACCAAAAAAAGTGGTAAAATATTTAATAACATAAATAACATACTATTATATGTGGTATTATCTATAATAATAAATGCCCTAAGCAACTTCCGGTTGTAACAACTTCCGTCCAGTTGTAACCGGTGACGTCACCGCACACCTCTTTCTATGTTAACCCTCAACACACACACTCCTCTCACCTTTCACCATCTCCACTCACTCTTTCACTCCACATACGACCCTTTCTCTCACTCCGTCTCTCATACTCACGCCGTCATCGCCGCTGATCCACGATCCCCGACATCTTCTTCCGCCGGCGCCATCCTGGATCCAGACGTCCTTCACGCCGGCGACATGTTCTTGCGGCGACAATATTTTGGATCGGCGAAATCCCGCGATACTCAAGATGGCGTCGCCGCAAGAACATGTCGCCGGCGAGGACGACGTCGGGATCCAAAATGGCGTCGGCGAAAACTCACGAGATTTCGCCGACGCCATTTTGGATCCCGACGTCGTCCACGCCGGCGACATGTTCTTCCGGCGACGCCATCTTGACTATCGCGGGATTTCACGATACTCAAGATGGCGTCGCCGCTAGAACATGTCGCCGGCGTGGACAACGTCTGGATCCAGGATGGCGCTGGCGGAAGAAGATGTCGGGGATCGTGGAGCAGCGGCGATGACGGCGTGAGTATGAGAGACGGAGTGAGAGAAGGGGTCGTATGTGGAGTGAAAGAGTGAGTGGAGTTGGTGAGAGGAGTGTGTGTGTTGAGGGTTAACATGGCAAGAGGTGTGATGCTATCGCATCCTCGCGATGCGATAGCATCGGGCCATAATCTAGTTATATGTAATAGCATGTTAATATGTTGGAAGCTATGGGTAGAAGATGGTGCTGCATGACGAATCTGGTGTCTGTTAAGTACAATATGAAGATGCTGGAGGGTGAGTATAGAATGGGGGCACAGGGCTTATATTTAAAGTAC